>NC_063218.1:60634450-60895120 GCF_020740725.1 Corvus hawaiiensis | reverse complement strand
TTCCCTTCTCCACCGCATCTACCACTGTCATCTCTGCATCTCCAAGCATGAAGCTAGCAGAATTGCTTCCAGGGAATACTGGAAGAGAAATAGGTAGCAGCACAAGTAGCCGCAGGTTGAACTTTCTGCTTCCGACTGCTAAAGTGAATCCGCAAACAAGCGAGTGCCACGCACGCTTCCTCTTGCAGCCTGGGCGATTCGCACAGCAGCCTGCTGCTCTGCCTTCGTTCTTATGCTCTTCGTAGCAGGTCGCGCTTTCGTTTAGCCGGAGACGAACAGTCGTCTGCTTCTCGCCCGGAGAGCACGGTGCTGGCAGCGAAAGCCTCCAGGCTGCTGCCTCTGCCCAAACACGCCTGGCCTCTGCACTTTCTCTCTCAGCGCTAGGTAGCAGCACATTCGGTCTGCCTTGTAGCCTGAATCTTAACGGAAAGCTTCTCAGCTAAGTCTCGCACAGAGAACAGGTTGAGGTCAACGAGCTTACGCGGAGCTTACCCTCGACGCGTGGAAACCTGTATTTGCAGCACATCCTAGTGGTAGCCCTCTTCCCTTTCCAGCCTGCACAGCGCGCAGTGCACAGATCGCGGTGCTCTCTGCACCTGCCTTCTCACTTGCAAGTACCAGCGCCAAGCTTACAGCCTTGCAGGGAGCGAAGAGGCGGATAGGCGTCTCGCCCAGAAGAAGGTGCCAGGACCAAAAGATGGTCTTCCTTTCTGCTGCTCCTTGCCCGAATTGTGGTGCTGTGTTGAAAGTCTTGCCCAGCGAAAAGCTACTCCAGCAAGTGTTTCTCTCCAAACGCATTTCGCTGAGCGAGAGCTACACGGACAGTTTGCACTCGGTGAAACAGCAAGAAAATGCTTGTCCGTCGAGCTGAAGGAAAAATCCCTGCACAGCACACTGTGGCTGCGCGCAGTGTTCACGCTGAAGAGCGGCAAAGCTCCAAGCCATGGCTGGGCTTCACTTCTGTCCAGAGCACAGAAGGCGAAGAACCAAGCAGCTGGGCACCGGGCTCATGTACTCAGGGGAGCCAATTTCAAATGTCCAGCCAAGAGCTGCTTCGCAAGCACATGCAGCTGAGAATGCTCTGGCTGCTTCAGAAAGGAAGGCGCAGCCCTTGCACTCCTGGACACAAGCTGGCCAGCAGCAGGTTCCTAAACCTTGCGTGCTGCAGAGTGCATGCAGCTGGAGCACAGCCAGAAGGAGGCGTCCAGAAAGAAGGCGTTCTTCAAGTCCCCCCCTCCTCCAGGCAGCCTTGAAACTGAGCACAACAAACTGCGCCTCGGGGAGCTTCTTCTTTCCTCAGCTAGATGGACCGTCCCCTTCTTCACTCTCGCAGCTCCCTTGCCCACTTGCAGCAGCTGCTGCCAAAGAAAAAGGCTCCAGGGGTAACAGCCTCTGCTGGGCTGAACCTTCCCCTTGCCTCACGTCAAGCACCAGAAACTGTCCTCTGCACTCTGTTTTTCCCTTCTCCACCGCATCTACCACTGTCATCTCTGCATCTCCAAGCATGAGCTAGCAGAATTGCTTCCAGGGAATACTGGAAGAGAAATAGGTAGCAGCACAAGTAGCCGCAGCTTGAACTTTCTGCTTCCGACTGCTAAAGTGAATCCGCAAACAAGCGAGTGCCACGCACGCTTCCTCTTGCAGCCTGGGCGATTCGCACAGCAGCCTGCTGCTCTGCCTTCGTTCTTATGCTCTTCGTAGCAGGTCGCGCTTTCGTTTAGCCGGAGACGAACAGTCGTCTGCTTCTCGCCCGGAGAGCACGGTGCTGGCAGCGAAAGCCTCCAGGCTGCTGCCTCTGCCCAAACACGCCTGGCCTCTGCACTTTCTCTCTCAGCGCTAGGTAGCAGCACATTCGGTCTGCCTTGTAGCCTGAATCTTAACGGAAAGCTTCTCAGCTAAGTCTCGCACAGAGAACAGGTTGAGGTCAACGAGCTTACGCGGAGCTTACCCTCGACGCGTGGAAACCTGTATTTGCAGCACATCCTAGTGGTAGCCCTCTTCCCTTTCCAGCCTGCACAGCGCGCAGTGCACAGATCGCGGTGCTCTCTGCACCTGCCTTCTCACTTGCAAGTACCAGCGCCAAGCTTACAGCCTTGCAGGGAGCGAAGAGGCGGATAGGCGTCTCGCCCAGAAGAAGGTGCCAGGACCAAAAGATGGTCTTCCTTTCTGCTGCTCCTTGCCCGAATTGTGGTGCTGTGTTGAAAGTCTTGCCCAGCGAAAAGCTACTCCAGCAAGTGTTTCTCTCCAAACGCATTTCGCTGAGCGAGAGCTACACGGACAGTTTGCACTCGGTGAAACAGCAAGAAAATGCTTGTCCGTCGAGCTGAAGGAAAATCCCTGCACAGCACACTGTGGCTGCGCGCAGTGTTCACGCTGAAGAGCGGCAAAGCTCCAAGCCATGGCTGGGCTTCACTTCTGTCCAGAGCACAGAAGGCGAAGAACCAAGCAGCTGGGCACCGGGCTCATGTACTCAGGGGAGCCAATTTCAAATGTCCAGCCAAGAGCTGCTTCGCAAGCACATGCAGCTGAGAATGCTCTGGCTGCTTCAGAAAGGAAGGCGCAGCCCTTGCACTCCTGGACACAAGCTGGCCAGCAGCAGGTTCCTAAACCTTGCGTGCTGCAGAGTGCATGCAGCTGGAGCACAGCCAGAAGGAGGCGTCCAGAAAGAAGGCGTTCTTCAAGTCCCCCCCTCCTCCAGGCAGCCTTGAAACTGAGCACAACAAACTGCGCCTCGGGGAGCTTCTTCTTTCCTCAGCTAGATGGACCGTCCCCTTCTTCACTCTCGCAGCTCCCTTGCCCACTTGCAGCAGCTGCTGCCAAAGAAAAAGGCTCCAGGGGTAACAGCCTCTGCTGGGCTGAACCTTCCCCTTGCCTCACGTCAAGCACCAGAAACTGTCCTCTGCACTCTGTTTTTCCCTTCTCCACCGCATCTACCACTGTCATCTCTGCATCGCCAAGCATGAAGCTAGCAGAATTGGTTCCAGGGAATACTGGAAGAGAAATAGGTAGCAGCACAAGTAGCCGCAGCTTGAACTTTCTGCTTCCGACTGCTAAAGTGAATCCGCAAACAAGCGAGTGCCACGCACGCTTCCTCTTGCAGCCTGGGCGATTCGCACAGCAGCCTGCTGCTCTGCCTTCGTTCTTATGCTCTTCGTAGCAGGTCGCGCTTTCGTTTAGCCGGAGACGAACAGTCGTCTGCTTCTCGCCCGGAGAGCACGGTGCTGGCAGCGAAAGCCTCCAGGCTGCTGCCTCTGCCCAAACACGCCTGGCCTCTGCACTTTCTCTCTCAGCGCTAGGTAGCAGCACATTCGGTCTGCCTTGTAGCCTGAATCTTAACGGAAAGCTTCTCAGCTAAGTCTCGCACAGAGAACAGGTTGAGGTCAACGAGCTTACGCGGAGCTTACCCTCGACGCGTGGAAACCTGTATTTGCAGCACATCCTAGTGGTAGCCCTCTTCCCTTTCCAGCCTGCACAGCGCGCAGTGCACAGATCGCGGTGCTCTCTGCACCTGCCTTCTCACTTGCAAGTACCCAGCGCCAAGCTTACAGCCTTGCAGGGAGCGAAGAGGCGGATAGGCGTCTCGCCCAGAAGAAGGTGCCAGGACCAAAAGATGGTCTTCCTTTCTGCTGCTCCTTGCCCGAATTCGTGGTGCTGTGTTGAAAGTCTTGCCCAGCGAAAAGCTACTCCAGCAAGTGTTTCTCTCCAAACGCATTTCGCTGAGCGAGAGCTACACGGACAGTTTGCACTCGGTGAAACAGCAAGAAAATGCTTGTCCGTTGAGCTGAAGGAAAATCCCTGCACAGCACACTGTGGCTGCGTGCAGTGCTCACGCTGAAGAGCGGCAAAGCTCCAAGCCATGGCTGGGCTTCACTTCTGTCCAGAGCACAGAAGGCGAAGAAGCAAGCAGCTGGGCACCGGGCTCATGTACTCAGGGGAGCCAATTTCAAATGTCCAGCCAAGAGCTGCTTCGCAAGCACATGCAGCTGAGAATGCTCTGGCTGCTTCAGAAAGGAAGGCGCAGCCCTTGCACTCCTGGACACAAGCTGGCCAGCAGCAGGTTCCTAAAGCTTCCGTGCTGCAGAGTGCATGCAGCTGGAGCACAGCCAGAAGGAGGCGTCCAGAAAGAAGGCGTTCTTCAAGTCCCCCCCTCCTCCAGGCAGCCTTGAAACTGAGCACAACAAACTGCGCCTCGGGGAGCTTCCTCCTCAGATAGATGGACCGTCCCCTTCTTCACTCTCGCAGCTCCCTTGCCCACTTGCAGCAGCTGCTGCCAAAGAAAAAGGCCTCCAGGGGTAACAGCCTCTGCTGGGCTGAACCTTCCCCTTGCCTCACGTCAAGCACCAGAAACTGTCCTCTGCACTCTGTTTTTCCCTTCTCCACCGCATCTACCACTGTCATCTCTGCATCTCCAAGCATGAAGCTAGCAGAATTGCTTCCAGGGAATACTGGAAGAGAAATAGGTAGCAGCACAAGTAGCCGCAGCTTGAACTTTCTGCTTCCGACTGCTAAAGTGAATCCGCAAACAAGCGAGTGCCACGCACGCTTCCTCTTGCAGCCTGGGCGATTCGCACAGCAGCCTGCTGCTCTGCCTTCGTTCTTATGCTCTTCGTAGCAGGTCGCGCTTTCGTTTAGCCGGAGACGAACAGTCGTCTGCTTCTCGCCCGGAGAGCACGGTGCTGGCAGCGAAAGCCTCCAGGCTGCTGCCTCTGCCCAAACACGCCTGGCCTCTGCACTTTCTCTCTCAGCGCTAGGTAGCAGCACATTCGGTCTGCCTTGTAGCCTGAATCTTAACGGAAAGCTTCTCAGCTAAGTCTCGCACAGAGAACAGGTTGAGGTCAACGAGCTTACGCGGAGCTTACCCTCGACGCGTGGAAACCTGTATTTGCAGCACATCCTAGTGGTAGCCCTCTTCCCTTTCCAGCCTGCACAGCGCGCAGTGCACAGATCGCGGTGCTCTCTGCACCTGCCTTCTCACTTGCAAGTACCAGCGCCAAGCTTACAGCCTTGCAGGGAGCGAAGAGGCGGATAGGCGTCTCGCCCAGAAGAAGGTGCCAGGACCAAAAGATGGTCTTCCTTTCTGCTGCTCCTTGCCCGAATTGTGGTGCTGTGTTGAAAGTCTTGCCCAGCGAAAAGCTACTCCAGCAAGTGTTTCTCTCCAAACGCATTTCGCTGAGCGAGAGCTACACGGACAGTTTGCACTCGGTGAAACAGCAAGAAAATGCTTGTCCGTCGAGCTGAAGGAAAATCCCTGCACAGCACACTGTGGCTGCGCGCAGTGCTCACGCTGAAGAGCGGCAAAGCTCCAAGCCATGGCTGGGCTTCACTTCTGTCCAGAGCACAGAAGGCGAAGAACCAAGCAGCTGGGCACCGGGCTCATGTACTCAGGGGAGCCAATTTCAAATGTCCAGCCAAGAGCTGCTTCACAAGCACATGCAGCTGAGAATGCTCTGGCTGCTTCAGAAAGGAAGGCGCAGCCCTTGCACTCCTGGACACAAGCTGGCCAGCAGCAGGTTCCTAAACCTTGCGTGCTGCAGAGTGCATGCAGCTGGAGCACAGCCAGAAGGAGGCGTCCAGAAAGAAGGCGTTCTTCAAGTCCCCCCCTCCTCCAGGCAGCCTTGAAACTGAGCACAACAAACTGCGCCTCGGGGAGCTTCTTCTTTCCTCAGATAGATGGACCGTCCCCTTCTTCACTCTCGCAGCTCCCTTGCCCACTTGCAGCAGCTGCTGCCAAAGAAAAAGGCTCCAGGGGTAACAGCCTCTGCTGGGCTGAACCTTCCCCTTGCCTCACGTCAAGCACCAGAAACTGTCCTCTGCACTCTGTTTTTCCCTTCTCCACCGCATCTACCACTGTCATCTCTGCATCTCCAAGCATGAAGCTAGCAGAATTGCTTCCAGGGAATACTGGAAGAGAAATAGGTAGCAGCACAAGTAGCCGCAGCTTGAACTTTCTGCTTCCGACTGCTAAAGTGAATCCGCAAACAAGCGAGTGCCACGCACGCTTCCTCTTGCAGCCTGGGCGATTCGCACAGCAGCCTGCTGCTCTGCCTTCGTTCTTATGCTCTTCGTAGCAGGTCGCGCTTTCGTTTAGCCGAAGACGAACAGTCGTCTGCTTCTCGCCCGGAGAGCACGGTGCTGGCAGCGAAAGCCTCCAGGCTGCTGCCTCTGCCCAAACACGCCTGGCCTCTGCACTTTCTCTCTCAGCGCTAGGTAGCAGCACATTCGGTCTGCCTTGTAGCCTGAATCTTAACGGAAAGCTTCTCAGCTAAGTCTCGCACAGAGAACAGGTTGAGGTCAACGAGCTTACGCGGAGCTTACCCTCGACGCGTGGAAACCTGTATTTGCAGCACATCCTAGTGGTAGCCCTCTTCCCTTTCCAGCCTGCACAGCGCGCAGTGCACAGATCGCGGTGCTCTCTGCACCTGCCTTCTCCCTTGCAAGTACCAGCGCCAAGCTTACAGCCTTGCAGGGAGCGAAGAGGCGGATAGGCGTCTCGCCCAGAAGAAGGTGCCAGGACCAAAAGATGGTCTTCCTTTCTGCTGCTCCTTGCCCGAATTGTGGTGCTGTGTTGAAAGTCTTGCCCAGCGAAAAGCTACTCCAGCAAGTGTTTCTCTCCAAACGCATTTCGCTGAGCGAGAGCTACACGGACAGTTTGCACTCGGTGAAACAGCAAGAAAATGCTTGTCCGTCGAGCTGAAGGAAAATCCCTGCACAGCACACTGTGGCTGCGTGCAGTGCTCACGCTGAAGAGCGGCAAAGCTCCAAGCCATGGCTGGGCTTCACTTCTGTCCAGAGCACAGAAGGCGAAGAACCAAGCAGCTGGGCACCGGGCTCATGTACTCAGGGGAGCCAATTTCAAATGTCCAGCCAAGAGCTGCTTCGCAAGCACATGCAGCTGAGAATGCTCTGGCTGCTTCAGAAAGGAAGGCGCAGCCCTTGCACTCCTGGACACAAGCTGGCCAGCAGCAGGTTCCTAAAGCTTCCGTGCTGCAGAGTGCATGCAGCTGGAGCACAGCCAGAAGGAGGCGTCCAGAAAGAAGGCGTTCTTCAAGTCCCCCCCCTCCTCCAGGCAGCCTTGAAACTGAGCACAACAAACTGCGCCTCGGGGAGCTTCTTCTTTCCTCAGCTAGATGGACCGTCCCCTTCTTCACTCTCGCAGCTCCCTTGCCCACTTGCAGCAGCTGCTGCCAAAGAAAAAGGCTCCAGGGGTAACAGCCTCTGCTGGGCTGAACCTTCCCCTTGCCTCACGTCAAGCACCAGAAACTGTCCTCTGCACTCTGTTTTTCCCTTCTCCACCGCATCTACCACTGTCATCTCTGCATCTCCAAGCATGAAGCTAGCAGAATTGGTTCCAGGGAATACTGGAAGAGAAATAGGTAGCAGCACAAGTAGCCGCAGCTTGAACTTTCTGCTTCCGACTGCTAAAGTGAATCCGCAAACAAGCGAGTGCCACGCACGCTTCCTCTTGCAGCCTGGGCGATTCGCACAGCAGCCTGCTGCTCTGCCTTCGTTCTTATGCTCTTCGTAGCAGGTCGCGCTTTCGTTTAGCCGGAGACGAACAGTCGTCTGCTTCTCGCCCGGAGAGCACGGTGCTGGCAGCGAAAGCCTCCAGGCTGCTGCCTCTGCCCAAACACGCCTGGCCTCTGCACTTTCTCTCTCAGCGCTAGGTAGCAGCACATTCGGTCTGCCTTGTAGCCTGAATCTTAACGGAAAGCTTCTCAGCTAAGTCTCGCACAGAGAACAGGTTGAGGTCAACGAGCTTACGCGGAGCTTACCCTCGACGCGTGGAAACCTGTATTTGCAGCACATCCTAGTGGTAGCCCTCTTCCCTTTCCAGCCTGCACAGCGCGCAGTGCACAGATCGCGGTGCTCTCTGCACCTGCCTTCTCACTTGCAAGTACCAGCGCCAAGCTTACAGCCTTGCAGGGAGCGAAGAGGCGGATAGGCGTCTCGCCCAGAAGAAGGTGCCAGGACCAAAAGATGGTCTTCCTTTCTGCTGCTCCTTGCCCGAATTGTGGTGCTGTGTTGAAAGTCTTGCCCAGCGAAAAGCTACTCCAGCAAGTGTTTCTCTCCAAACGCATTTCGCTGAGCGAGAGCTACACGGACAGTTTGCACTCGGTGAAACAGCAAGAAAATGCTTGTCCGTCGAGCTGAAGGAAAATCCCTGCACAGCACACTGTGGCTGCGCGCAGTGCTCACGCTGAAGAGCGGCAAAGCTCCAAGCCATGGCTGGGCTTCACTTCTGTCCAGAGCACAGAAGGCGAAGAACCAAGCAGCTGGGCACCGGGCTCATGTACTCAGGGGAGCCAATTTCAAATGTCCAGCCAAGAGCTGCTTCACAAGCACATGCAGCTGAGAATGCTCTGGCTGCTTCAGAAAGGAAGGCGCAGCCCTTGCACTCCTGGACACAAGCTGGCCAGCAGCAGGTTCCTAAACCTTGCGTGCTGCAGAGTGCATGCAGCTGGAGCACAGCCAGAAGGAGGCGTCCAGAAAGAAGGCGTTCTTCAAGTCCCCCCCTCCTCCAGGCAGCCTTGAAACTGAGCACAACAAACTGCGCCTCGGGGAGCTTCTTCTTTCCTCAGATAGATGGACCGTCCCCTTCTTCACTCTCGCAGCTCCCTTGCCCACTTGCAGCAGCTGCTGCCAAAGAAAAAGGCTCCAGGGGTAACAGCCTCTGCTGGGCTGAACCTTCCCCTTGCCTCACGTCAAGCACCAGAAACTGTCCTCTGCACTCTGTTTTTCCCTTCTCCACCGCATCTACCACTGTCATCTCTGCATCTCCAAGCATGAAGCTAGCAGAATTGCTTCCAGGGAATACTGGAAGAGAAATAGGTAGCAGCACAAGTAGCCGCAGCTTGAACTTTCTGCTTCCGACTGCTAAAGTGAATCCGCAAACAAGCGAGTGCCACGCACGCTTCCTCTTGCAGCCTGGGCGATTCGCACAGCAGCCTGCTGCTCTGCCTTCGTTCTTATGCTCTTCGTAGCAGGTCGCGCTTTCGTTTAGCCGAAGACGAACAGTCGTCTGCTTCTCGCCCGGAGAGCACGGTGCTGGCAGCGAAAGCCTCCAGGCTGCTGCCTCTGCCCAAACACGCCTGGCCTCTGCACTTTCTCTCTCAGCGCTAGGTAGCAGCACATTCGGTCTGCCTTGTAGCCTGAATCTTAACGGAAAGCTTCTCAGCTAAGTCTCGCACAGAGAACAGGTTGAGGTCAACGAGCTTACGCGGAGCTTACCCTCGACGCGTGGAAACCTGTATTTGCAGCACATCCTAGTGGTAGCCCTCTTCCCTTTCCAGCCTGCACAGCGCGCAGTGCACAGATCGCGGTGCTCTCTGCACCTGCCTTCTCCCTTGCAAGTACCAGCGCCAAGCTTACAGCCTTGCAGGGAGCGAAGAGGCGGATAGGCGTCTCGCCCAGAAGAAGGTGCCAGGACCAAAAGATGGTCTTCCTTTCTGCTGCTCCTTGCCCGAATTGTGGTGCTGTGTTGAAAGTCTTGCCCAGCGAAAAGCTACTCCAGCAAGTGTTTCTCTCCAAACGCATTTCGCTGAGCGAGAGCTACACGGACAGTTTGCACTCGGTGAAACAGCAAGAAAATGCTTGTCCGTCGAGCTGAAGGAAAATCCCTGCACAGCACACTGTGGCTGCGTGCAGTGCTCACGCTGAAGAGCGGCAAAGCTCCAAGCCATGGCTGGGCTTCACTTCTGTCCAGAGCACAGAAGGCGAAGAACCAAGCAGCTGGGCACCGGGCTCATGTACTCAGGGGAGCCAATTTCAAATGTCCAGCCAAGAGCTGCTTCGCAAGCACATGCAGCTGAGAATGCTCTGGCTGCTTCAGAAAGGAAGGCGCAGCCCTTGCACTCCTGGACACAAGCTGGCCAGCAGCAGGTTCCTAAACCTTGCGTGCTGCAGAGTGCATGCAGCTGGAGCACAGCCAGAAGGAGGCGTCCAGAAAGAAGGCGTTCTTCAAGTCCCCCCCTCCTCCAGGCAGCCTTGAAACTGAGCACAACAAACTGCGCCTCGGGGAGCTTCTTCTTTCCTCAGATAGATGGACCGTCCCCTTCTTCACTCTCGCAGCTCCCTTGCCCACTTGCAGCAGCTGCTGCCAAAGAAAAAGGCTCCAGGGGTAACAGCCTCTGCTGGGCTGAACCTTCCCCTTGCCTCACGTCAAGCACCAGAAACTGTCCTCTGCACTCTGTTTTTCCCTTCTCCACCGCATCTACCACTGTCATCTCTGCATCTCCAAGCATGAAGCTAGCAGAATTGGTTCCAGGGAATACTGGAAGAGAAATAGGTAGCAGCACAAGTAGCCGCAGCTTGAACTTTCTGCTTCCGACTGCTAAAGTGAATCCGCAAACAAGCGAGTGCCACGCACGCTTCCTCTTGCAGCCTGGGCGATTCGCACAGCAGCCTGCTGCTCTGCCTTCGTTCTTATGCTCTTCGTAGCAGGTCGCGCTTTCGTTTAGCCGGAGACGAACAGTCGTCTGCTTCTCGCCCGGAGAGCACGGTGCTGGCAGCGAAAGCCTCCAGGCTGCTGCCTCTGCCCAAACACGCCTGGCCTCTGCACTTTCTCTCTCAGCGCTAGGTAGCAGCACATTCGGTCTGCCTTGTAGCCTGAATCTTAACGGAAAGCTTCTCAGCTAAGTCTCGCACAGAGAACAGGTTGAGGTCAACGAGCTTACGCGGAGCTTACCCTCGACGCGTGGAAACCTGTATTTGCAGCACATCCTAGTGGTAGCCCTCTTCCCTTTCCAGCCTGCACAGCGCGCAGTGCACAGATCGCGGTGCTCTCTGCACCTGCCTTCTCACTTGCAAGTACCAGCGCCAAGCTTACAGCCTTGCAGGGAGCGAAGAGGCGGATAGGCGTCTCGCCCAGAAGAAGGTGCCAGGACCAAAAGATGGTCTTCCTTTCTGCTGCTCCTTGCCCGAATTGTGGTGCTGTGTTGAAAGTCTTGCCCAGCGAAAAGCTACTCCAGCAAGTGTTTCTCTCCAAACGCATTTCGCTGAGCGAGAGCTACACGGACAGTTTGCACTCGGTGAAACAGCAAGAAAATGCTTGTCCGTCGAGCTGAAGGAAAATCCCTGCACAGCACACTGTGGCTGCGCGCAGTGTTCACGCTGAAGAGCGGCAAAGCTCCAAGCCATGGCTGGGCTTCACTTCTGTCCAGAGCACAGAAGGCGAAGAACCAAGCAGCTGGGCACCGGGCTCATGTACTCAGGGGAGCCAATTTCAAATGTCCAGCCAAGAGCTGCTTCGCAAGCACATGCAGCTGAGAATGCTCTGGCTGCTTCAGAAAGGAAGGCGCAGCCCTTGCACTCCTGGACACAAGCTGGCCAGCAGCAGGTTCCTAAACCTTGCGTGCTGCAGAGTGCATGCAGCTGGAGCACAGCCAGAAGGAGGCGTCCAGAAAGAAGGCGTTCTTCAAGTCCCCCCCTCCTCCAGGCAGCCTTGAAACTGAGCACAACAAACTGCGCCTCGGGGAGCTTCTTCTTTCCTCAGATAGATGGACCGTCCCCTTCTTCACTCTCGCAGCTCCCTTGCCCACTTGCAGCAGCTGCTGCCAAAGAAAAAGGCTCCAGGGGTAACAGCCTCTGCTGGGCTGAACCTTCCCCTTGCCTCACGTCAAGCACCAGAAACTGTCCTCTGCACTCTGTTTTTCCCTTCTCCACCGCATCTACCACTGTCATCTCTGCATCTCCAAGCATGAAGCTAGCAGAATTGCTTCCAGGGAATACTGGAAGAGAAATAGGTAGCAGCACAAGTAGCCGCAGCTTGAACTTTCTGCTTCCGACTGCTAAAGTGAATCCGCAAACAAGCGAGTGCCACGCACGCTTCCTCTTGCAGCCTGGGCGATTCGCACAGCAGCCTGCTGCTCTGCCTTCGTTCTTATGCTCTTCGTAGCAGGTCGCGCTTTCGTTTAGCCGGAGACGAACAGTCGTCTGCTTCTCGCCCGGAGAGCACGGTGCTGGCAGCGAAAGCCTCCAGGCTGCTGCCTCTGCCCAAACACGCCTGGCCTCTGCACTTTCTCTCTCAGCGCTAGGTAGCAGCACATTCGGTCTGCCTTGTAGCCTGAATCTTAACGGAAAGCTTCTCAGCTAAGTCTCGCACAGAGAACAGGTTGAGGTCAACGAGCTTACGCGGAGCTTACCCTCGACGCGTGGAAACCTGTATTTGCAGCACATCCTAGTGGTAGCCCTCTTCCCTTTCCAGCCTGCACAGCGCGCAGTGCACAGATCGCGGTGCTCTCTGCACCTGCCTTCTCACTTGCAAGTACCAGCGCCAAGCTTACAGCCTTGCAGGGAGCGAAGAGGCGGATAGGCGTCTCGCCCAGAAGAAGGTGCCAGGACCAAAAGATGGTCTTCCTTTCTGCTGCTCCTTGCCCGAATTGTGGTGCTGTGTTGAAAGTCTTGCCCAGCGAAAAGCTACTCCAGCAAGTGTTTCTCTCCAAACGCATTTCGCTGAGCGAGAGCTACACGGACAGTTTGCACTCGGTGAAACAGCAAGAAAATGCTTGTCCGTCGAGCTGAAGGAAAATCCCTGCACAGCACACTGTGGCTGCGCGCAGTGTTCACGCTGAAGAGCGGCAAAGCTCCAAGCCATGGCTGGGCTTCACTTCTGTCCAGAGCACAGAAGGCGAAGAACCAAGCAGCTGGGCACCGGGCTCATGTACTCAGGGGAGCCAATTTCAAATGTCCAGCCAAGAGCTGCTTCGCAAGCACATGCAGCTGAGAATGCTCTGGCTGCTTCAGAAAGGAAGGCGCAGCCCTTGCACTCCTGGACACAAGCTGGCCAGCAGCAGGTTCCTAAAGCTTCCGTGCTGCAGAGTGCATGCAGCTGGAGCACAGCCAGAAGGAGGCGTCCAGAAAGAAGGCGTTCTTCAAGTCCCCCCCTCCTCCAGGCAGCCTTGAAACTGAGCACAACAAACTGCGCCTCGGGGAGCTTCCTCCTCAGATAGATGGACCGTCCCCTTCTTCACTCTCGCAGCTCCCTTGCCCACTTGCAGCAGCTGCTGCCAAAGAAAAAGGCTCCAGGGGTAACAGCCTCTGCTGGGCTGAACCTTCCCCTTGCCTCACGTCAAGCACCAGAAACTGTCCTCTGCACTCTGTTTTTCCCTTCTCCACCGCATCTACCACTGTCATCTCTGCATCTCCAAGCATGAAGCTAGCAGAATTGCTTCCAGGGAATACTGGAAGAGAAATAGGTAGCAGCACAAGTAGCCGCAGCTTGAACTTTCTGCTTCCGACTGCTAAAGTGAATCCGCAAACAAGCGAGTGCCACGCACGCTTCCTCTTGCAGCCTGGGCGATTCGCACAGCAGCCTGCTGCTCTGCCTTCGTTCTTATGCTCTTCGTAGCAGGTCGCGCTTTCGTTTAGCCGGAGACGAACAGTCGTCTGCTTCTCGCCCGGAGAGCACGGTGCTGGCAGCGAAAGCCTCCAGGCTGCTGCCTCTGCCCAAACACGCCTGGCCTCTGCACTTTCTCTCTCAGCGCTAGGTAGCAGCACATTCGGTCTGCCTTGTAGCCTGAATCTTAACGGAAAGCTTCTCAGCTAAGTCTCGCACAGAGAACAGGTTGAGGTCAACGAGCTTAGCCGGAGCTTACCCTCGACGCGTGGAAACCTGTATTTGCAGCACATCCTAGTGGTAGCCCTCTTCCCTTTCCAGCCTGCACAGCGCGCAGTGCACAGATCGCGGTGCTCTCTGCACCTGCCTTCTCACTTGCAAGTACCAGCGCCAAGCTTACAGCCTTGCAGGGAGCGAAGAGGCGGATAGGCGTCTCGCCCAGAAGAAGGTGCCAGGACCAAAAGATGGTCTTCCTTTCTGCTGCTCCTTGCCCGAATTGTGGTGCTGTGTTGAAAGTCTTGCCCAGCGAAAAGCTACTCCAGCAAGTGTTTCTCTCCAAACGCATTTCGCTGAGCGAGAGCTACACGGACAGTTTGCACTCGGTGAAACAGCAAGAAAATGCTTGTCCGTCGAGCTGAAGGAAAATCCCTGCACAGCACACTGTGGCTGCGCGCAGTGTTCACGCTGAAGAGCGGCAAAGCTCCAAGCCATGGCTGGGCTTCACTTCTGTCCAGAGCACAGAAGGCGAAGAACCAAGCAGCTGGGCACCGGGCTCATGTACTCAGGGGAGCCAATTTCAAATGTCCAGCCAAGAGCTGCTTCACAAGCACATGCAGCTGAGAATGCTCTGGCTGCTTCAGAAAGGAAGGCGCAGCCCTTGCACTCCTGGACACAAGCTGGCCAGCAGCAGGTTCCTAAACCTTGCGTGCTGCAGAGTGCATGCAGCTGGAGCACAGCCAGAAGGAGGCGTCCAGAAAGAAGGCGTTCTTCAAGTCCCCCCCTCCTCCAGGCAGCCTTGAAACTGAGCACAACAAACTGCGCCTCGGGGAGCTTCTTCTTTCCTCAGCTAGATGGACCGTCCCCTTCTTCACTCTCGCAGCTCCCTTGCCCACTTGCAGCAGCTGCTGCCAAAGAAAAAGGCTCCAGGGGTAACAGCCTCTGCTGGGCTGAACCTTCCCCTTGCCTCACGTCAAGCACCAGAAACTGTCCTCTGCACTCTGTTTTTCCCTTCTCCACCGCATCTACCACTGTCATCTCTGCATCTCCAAGCATGAAGCTAGCAGAATTGCTTCCAGGGAATACTGGAAGAGAAATAGGTAGCAGCACAAGTAGCCGCAGCTTGAACTTTCTGCTTCCGACTGCTAAAGTGAATCCGCAAACAAGCGAGTGCCACGCACGCTTCCTCTTGCAGCCTGGGCGATTCGCACAGCAGCCTGCTGCTCTGCCTTCGTTCTTATGCTCTTCGTAGCAGGTCGCGCTTTCGTTTAGCCGAAGACGAACAGTCGTCTGCTTCTCGCCCGGAGAGCACGGTGCTGGCAGCGAAAGCCTCCAGGCTGCTGCCTCTGCCCAAACACGCCTGGCCTCTGCACTTTCTCTCTCAGCGCTAGGTAGCAGCACATTCGGTCTGCCTTGTAGCCTGAATCTTAACGGAAAGCTTCTCAGCTAAGTCTCGCACAGAGAACAGGTTGAGGTCAACGAGCTTACGCGGAGCTTACCCTCGACGCGTGGAAACCTGTATTTGCAGCACATCCTAGTGGTAGCCCTCTTCCCTTTCCAGCCTGCACAGCGCGCAGTGCACAGATCGCGGTGCTCTCTGCACCTGCCTTCTCCCTTGCAAGTACCAGCGCCAAGCTTACAGCCTTGCAGGGAGCGAAGAGGCGGATAGGCGTCTCGCCCAGAAGAAGGTGCCAGGACCAAAAGATGGTCTTCCTTTCTGCTGCTCCTTGCCCGAATTGTGGTGCTGTGTTGAAAGTCTTGCCCAGCGAAAAGCTACTCCAGCAAGTGTTTCTCTCCAAACGCATTTCGCTGAGCGAGAGCTACACGGACAGTTTGCACTCGGTGAAACAGCAAGAAAATGCTTGTCCGTTGAGCTGAAGGAAAATCCCTGCACAGCACACTGTGGCTGCGTGCAGTGCTCACGCTGAAGAGCGGCAAAGCTCCAAGCCATGGCTGGGCTTCACTTCTGTCCAGAGCACAGAAGGCGAAGAACCAAGCAGCTGGGCACCGGGCTCATGTACTCAGGGGAGCCAATTTCAAATGTCCAGCCAAGAGCTGCTTCGCAAGCACATGCAGCTGAGAATGCTCTGGCTGCTTCAGAAAGGAAGGCGCAGCCCTTGCACTCCTGGACACAAGCTGGCCAGCAGCAGGTTCCTAAAGCTTCCGTGCTGCAGAGTGCATGCAGCTGGAGCACAGCCAGAAGGAGGCGTCCAGAAAGAAGGCGTTCTTCAAGTCCCCCCCTCCTCCAGGCAGCCTTGAAACTGAGCACAACAAACTGCGCCTCGGGGAGCTTCTTCTTTCCTCAGATAGATGGACCGTCCCCTTCTTCACTCTCGCAGCTCCCTTGCCCACTTGCAGCAGCTGCTGCCAAAGAAAAAGGCTCCAGGGGTAACAGCCTCTGCTGGGCTGAACCTTCCCCTTGCCTCACGTCAAGCACCAGAAACTGTCCTCTGCACTCTGTTTTTCCCTTCTCCACCGCATCTACCACTGTCATCTCTGCATCTCCAAGCATGAAGCTAGCAGAATTGCTTCCAGGGAATACTGGAAGAGAAATAGGTAGCAGCACAAGTAGCCGCAGCTTGAACTTTCTGCTTCCGACTGCTAAAGTGAATCCGCAAACAAGCGAGTGCCACGCACGCTTCCTCTTGCAGCCTGGGCGATTCGCACAGCAGCCTGCTGCTCTGCCTTCGTTCTTATGCTCTTCGTAGCAGGTCGCGCTTTCGTTTAGCCGGAGACGAACAGTCGTCTGCTTCTCGCCCGGAGAGCACGGTGCTGGCAGCGAAAGCCTCCAGGCTGCTGCCTCTGCCCAAACACGCCTGGCCTCTGCACTTTCTCTCTCAGCGCTAGGTAGCAGCACATTCGGTCTGCCTTGTAGCCTGAATCTTAACGGAAAGCTTCTCAGCTAAGTCTCGCACAGAGAACAGGTTGAGGTCAACGAGCTTACGCGGAGCTTACCCTCGACGCGTGGAAACCTGTATTTGCAGCACATCCTAGTGGTAGCCCTCTTCCCTTTCCAGCCTGCACAGCGCGCAGTGCACAGATCGCGGTGCTCTCTGCACCTGCCTTCTCACTTGCAAGTACCAGCGCCAAGCTTACAGCCTTGCAGGGAGCGAAGAGGCGGATAGGCGTCTCGCCCAGAAGAAGGTGCCAGGACCAAAAGATGGTCTTCCTTTCTGCTGCTCCTTGCCCGAATTGTGGTGCTGTGTTGAAAGTCTTGCCCAGCGAAAAGCTACTCCAGCAAGTGTTTCTCTCCAAACGCATTTCGCTGAGCGAGAGCTACACGGACAGTTTGCACTCGGTGAAACAGCAAGAAAATGCTTGTCCGTCGAGCTGAAGGAAAATCCCTGCACAGCACACTGTGGCTGCGTGCAGTGCTCACGCTGAAGAGCGGCAAAGCTCCAAGCCATGGCTGGGCTTCACTTCTGTCCAGAGCACAGAAGGCGAAGAAGCAAGCAGCTGGGCACCGGGCTCATGTACTCAGGGGAGCCAATTTCAAATGTCCAGCCAAGAGCTGCTTCGCAAGCACATGCAGCTGAGAATGCTCTGGCTGCTTCAGAAAGGAAGGCGCAGCCCTTGCACTCCTGGACACAAGCTGGCCAGCAGCAGGTTCCTAAACCTTGCGTGCTGCAGAGTGCATGCAGCTGGAGCACAGCCAGAAGGAGGCGTCCAGAAAGAAGGCGTTCTTCAAGTCCCCCCCTCCTCCAGGCAGCCTTGAAACTGAGCACAACAAACTGCGCCTCGGGGAGCTTCTTCTTTCCTCAGCTAGATGGACCGTCCCCTTCTTCACTCTCGCAGCTCCCTTGCCCACTTGCAGCAGCTGCTGCCAAAGAAAAAGGCTCCAGGGGTAACAGCCTCTGCTGGGCTGAACCTTCCCCTTGCCTCACGTCAAGCACCAGAAACTGTCCTCTGCACTCTGTTTTTCCCTTCTCCACCGCATCTACCACTGTCATCTCTGCATCTCCAAGCATGAAGCTAGCAGAATTGGTTCCAGGGAATACTGGAAGAGAAATAGGTAGCAGCACAAGTAGCCGCAGGTTGAACTTTCTGCTTCCGACTGCTAAAGTGAATCCGCAAACAAGCGAGTGCCACGCACGCTTCCTCTTGCAGCCTGGGCGATTCGCACAGCAGCCTGCTGCTCTGCCTTCGTTCTTATGCTCTTCGTAGCAGGTCGCGCTTTCGTTTAGCCGGAGACGAACAGTCGTCTGCTTCTCGCCCGGAGAGCACGGTGCTGGCAGCGAAAGCCTCCAGGCTGCTGCCTCTGCCCAAACACGCCTGGCCTCTGCACTTTCTCTCTCAGCGCTAGGTAGCAGCACATTCGGTCTGCGTGGTAGCCTGAATCTTAACGGAAAGCTTCTCAGCTAAGTCTCGCACAGAGAACAGGTTGAGGTCAACGAGCTTACGCGGAGCTTACCCTCGACGCGTGGAAACCTGTATTTGCAGCACATCCTAGTGGTAGCCCTCTTCCCTTTCCAGCCTGCACAGCGCGCAGTGCACAGATCGCGGTGCTCTCTGCACCTGCCTTCTCCCTTGCAAGTACCAGGGCCAAGCTTACAGCCTTGCAGGGAGCGAAGAGGCGGATAGGCGTCTCGCCCAGAAGAAGATGCCAGGACCAAAAGACGGTCTTCCTTTCTGCTGCTCCTTGCCCGAATTGTGATGCTGTGTTGAAAGTCTTGCCCAGCGAAAAGCTACTCCAGCAAGTGTTTCTCTCCAAACGCATTTCGCTGAGCGAGAGCTACACGGACAGTTTGCACTCGGTGAAACAGCAAGAAAATGCTTGTCCGTCGAGCTGAAGGAAAATCCCTGCACAGCACACTGTGGCTGCGCGCAGTGCTCACGCTGAAGAGCGGCAAAGCTCCAAGCCATGGCTGGGCTTCACTTCTGTCCAGAGCACAGAAGGCGAAGAACCAAGCAGCTGGGCACCGGGCTCATGTACTCAGGGGAGCCAATTTCAAATGTCCAGCCAAGAGCTGCTTCGCAAGCACATGCAGCTGAGAATGCTCTGGCTGCTTCAGAAAGGAAGGCGCAGCCCTTGCACTCCTGGACACAAGCTGGCCAGCAGCAGGTTCCTAAAGCTTCCGTGCTGCAGAGTGCATGCAGCTGGAGCACAGCCAGAAGGAGGCGTCCAGAAAGAAGGCGTTCTTCAAGTCCCCCCCTCCTCCAGGCAGCCTTGAAACTGAGCACAACAAACTGCGCCTCGGGGAGCTTCTTCTTTCCTCAGCTAGATGGACCGTCCCCTTCTTCACTCTCGCAGCTCCCTTGCCCACTTGCAGCAGCTGCTGCCAAAGAAAAAGGCTCCAGGGGTAACAGCCTCTGCTGGGCTGAACCTTCCCCTTGCCTCACGTCAAGCACCAGAAACTGTCCTCTGCACTCTGTTTTTCCCTTCTCCACCGCATCTACCACTGTCATCTCTGCATCTCCAAGCATGAAGCTAGCAGAATTGCTTCCAGGGAATACTGGAAGAGAAATAGGTAGCAGCACAAGTAGCCGCAGCTTGAACTTTCTGCTTCCGACTGCTAAAGTGAATCCGCAAACAAGCGAGTGCCACGCACGCTTCCTCTTGCAGCCTGGGCGATTCGCACAGCAGCCTGCTGCTCTGCCTTCGTTCTTATGCTCTTCGTAGCAGGTCGCGCTTTCGTTTAGCCGGAGACGAACAGTCGTCTGCTTCTCGCCCGGAGAGCACGGTGCTGGCAGCGAAAGCCTCCAGGCTGCTGCCTCTGCCCAAACACGCCTGGCCTCTGCACTTTCTCTCTCAGCGCTAGGTAGCAGCACATTCGGTCTGCCTTGTAGCCTGAATCTTAACGGAAAGCTTCTCAGCTAAGTCTCGCACAGAGAACAGGTTGAGGTCAACGAGCTTACGCGGAGCTTACCCTCGACGCGTGGAAACCTGTATTTGCAGCACATCCTAGTGGTAGCCCTCTTCCCTTTCCAGCCTGCACAGCGCGCAGTGCACAGATCGCGGTGCTCTCTGCACCTGCCTTCTCACTTGCAAGTACCAGCGCCAAGCTTACAGCCTTGCAGGGAGCGAAGAGGCGGATAGGCGTCTCGCCCAGAAGAAGGTGCCAGGACCAAAAGATGGTCTTCCTTTCTGCTGCTCCTTGCCCGAATTGTGGTGCTGTGTTGAAAGTCTTGCCCAGCGAAAAGCTACTCCAGCAAGTGTTTCTCTCCAAACGCATTTCGCTGAGCGAGAGCTACACGGACAGTTTGCACTCGGTGAAACAGCAAGAAAATGCTTGTCCGTCGAGCTGAAGGAAAATCCCTGCACAGCACACTGTGGCTGCGCGCAGTGTTCACGCTGAAGAGCGGCAAAGCTCCAAGCCATGGCTGGGCTTCACTTCTGTCCAGAGCACAGAAGGCGAAGAACCAAGCAGCTGGGCACCGGGCTCATGTACTCAGGGGAGCCAATTTCAAATGTCCAGCCAAGAGCTGCTTCGCAAGCACATGCAGCTGAGAATGCTCTGGCTGCTTCAGAAAGGAAGGCGCAGCCCTTGCACTCCTGGACACAAGCTGGCCAGCAGCAGGTTCCTAAACCTTGCGTGCTGCAGAGTGCATGCAGCTGGAGCACAGCCAGAAGGAGGCGTCCAGAAAGAAGGCGTTCTTCAAGTCCCCCCCTCCTCCAGGCAGCCTTGAAACTGAGCACAACAAACTGCGCCTCGGGGAGCTTCTTCTTTCCTCAGATAGATGGACCGTCCCCTTCTTCACTCTCGCAGCTCCCTTGCCCACTTGCAGCAGCTGCTGCCAAAGAAAAAGGCTCCAGGGGTAACAGCCTCTGCTGGGCTGAACCTTCCCCTTGCCTCACGTCAAGCACCAGAAACTGTCCTCTGCACTCTGTTTTTCCCTTCTCCACCGCATCTACCACTGTCACCTCTGCATCTCCAAGCATGAAGCTAGCAGAATTGCTTCCAGGGAATACTGGAAGAGAAATAGGTAGCAGCACAAGTAGCCGCAGCTTGAACTTTCTGCTTCCGACTGCTAAAGTGAATCCGCAAACAAGCGAGTGCCACGCACGCTTCCTCTTGCAGCCTGGGCGATTCGCACAGCAGCCTGCTGCTCTGCCTTCGTTCTTATGCTCTTCGTAGCAGGTCGCGCTTTCGTTTAGCCGGAGACGAACAGTCGTCTGCTTCTCGCCCGGAGAGCACGGTGCTGGCAGCGAAAGCCTCCAGGCTGCTGCCTCTGCCCAAACACGCCTGGCCTCTGCACTTTCTCTCTCAGCGCTAGGTAGCAGCACATTCGGTCTGCCTTGTAGCCTGAATCTTAACGGAAAGCTTCTCAGCTAAGTCTCGCACAGAGAACAGGTTGAGGTCAACGAGCTTACGCGGAGCTTACCCTCGACGCGTGGAAACCTGTATTTGCAGCACATCCTAGTGGTAGCCCTCTTCCCTTTCCAGCCTGCACAGCGCGCAGTGCACAGATCGCGGTGCTCTCTGCACCTGCCTTCTCACTTGCAAGTACCAGCGCCAAGCTTACAGCCTTGCAGGGAGCGAAGAGGCGGATAGGCGTCTCGCCCAGAAGAAGGTGCCAGGACCAAAAGATGGTCTTCCTTTCTGCTGCTCCTTGCCCGAATTGTGGTGCTGTGTTGAAAGTCTTGCCCAGCGAAAAGCTACTCCAGCAAGTGTTTCTCTCCAAACGCATTTCGCTGAGCGAGAGCTACACGGACAGTTTGCACTCGGTGAAACAGCAAGAAAATGCTTGTCCGTCGAGCTGAAGGAAAATCCCTGCACAGCACACTGTGGCTGCGTGCAGTGCTCACGCTGAAGAGCGGCAAAGCTCCAAGCCATGGCTGGGCTTCACTTCTGTCCAGAGCACAGAAGGCGAAGAACCAAGCAGCTGGGCACCGGGCTCATGTACTCAGGGGAGCCAATTTCAAATGTCCAGCCAAGAGCTGCTTCACAAGCACATGCAGCTGAGAATGCTCTGGCTGCTTCAGAAAGTAAGGCGCAGCCCTTGCACTCCTGGACACAAGCTGGCCAGCAGCAGGTTCCTAAAGCTTGCGTGCTGCAGAGTGCATGCAGCTGGAGCACAGCCAGAAGGAGGCGTCCAGAAAGAAGGCGTTCTTCAAGTCCCCCCCTCCTCCAGGCAGCCTTGAAACTGAGCACAACAAACTGCGCCTCGGGGAGCTTCTTCTTTCCTCAGCTAGATGGACCGTCCCCTTCTTCACTCTCGCAGCTCCCTTGCCCACTTGCAGCAGCTGCTGCCAAAGAAAAAGGCTCCAGGGGTAACAGCCTCTGCTGGGCTGAACCTTCCCCTTGCCTCACGTCAAGCACCAGAAACTGTCCTCTGCACTCTGTTTTTCCCTTCTCCACCGCATCTACCACTGTCATCTCTGCATCTCCAAGCATGAAGCTAGCAGAATTGCTTCCAGGGAATACTGGAAGAGAAATAGGTAGCAGCACAAGTAGCCGCAGGTTGAACTTTCTGCTTCCGACTGCTAAAGTGAATCCGCAAACAAGCGAGTGCCACGCACGCTTCCTCTTGCAGCCTGGGCGATTCGCACAGCAGCCTGCTGCTCTGCCTTCGTTCTTATGCTCTTCGTAGCAGGTCGCGCTTTCGTTTAGCCGGAGACGAACAGTCGTCTGCTTCTCGCCCGGAGAGCACGGTGCTGGCAGCGAAAGCCTCCAGGCTGCTGCCTCTGCCCAAACACGCCTGGCCTCTGCACTTTCTCTCTCAGCGCTAGGTAGCAGCACATTCGGTCTGCCTTGTAGCCTGAATCTTAACGGAAAGCTTCTCAGCTAAGTCTCGCACAGAGAACAGGTTGAGGTCAACGAGCTTACGCGGAGCTTACCCTCGACGCGTGGAAACCTGTATTTGCAGCACATCCTAGTGGTAGCCCTCTTCCCTTTCCAGCCTGCACAGCGCGCAGTGCACAGATCGCGGTGCTCTCTGCACCTGCCTTCTCACTTGCAAGTACCAGCGCCAAGCTTACAGCCTTGCAGGGAGCGAAGAGGCGGATAGGCGTCTCGCCCAGAAGAAGGTGCCAGGACCAAAAGATGGTCTTCCTTTCTGCTGCTCCTTGCCCGAATTGTGGTGCTGTGTTGAAAGTCTTGCCCAGCGAAAAGCTACTCCAGCAAGTGTTTCTCTCCAAACGCATTTCGCTGAGCGAGAGCTACACGGACAGTTTGCACTCGGTGAAACAGCAAGAAAATGCTTGTCCGTCGAGCTGAAGGAAAATCCCTGCACAGCACACTGTGGCTGCGCGCAGTGTTCACGCTGAAGAGCGGCAAAGCTCCAAGCCATGGCTGGGCTTCACTTCTGTCCAGAGCACAGAAGGCGAAGAACCAAGCAGCTGGGCACCGGGCTCATGTACTCAGGGGAGCCAATTTCAAATGTCCAGCCAAGAGCTGCTTCGCAAGCACATGCAGCTGAGAATGCTCTGGCTGCTTCAGAAAGGAAGGCGCAGCCCTTGCACTCCTGGACACAAGCTGGCCAGCAGCAGGTTCCTAAACCTTGCGTGCTGCAGAGTGAATGCAGCTGGAGCACAGCCAGAAGGAGGCGTCCAGAAAGAAGGCGTTCTTCAAGTCCCCCCCTCCTCCAGGCAGCCTTGAAACTGAGCACAACAAACTGCGCCTCGGGGAGCTTCTTCTTTCCTCAGCTAGATGGACCGTCCCCTTCTTCACTCTCGCAGCTCCCTTGCCCACTTGCAGCAGCTGCTGCCAAAGAAAAAGGCTCCAGGGGTAACAGCCTCTGCTGGGCTGAACCTTCCCCTTGCCTCACGTCAAGCACCAGAAACTGTCCTCTGCACTCTGTTTTTCCCTTCTCCACCGCATCTACCACTGTCATCTCTGCATCGCCAAGCATGAAGCTAGCAGAATTGGTTCCAGGGAATACTGGAAGAGAAATAGGTAGCAGCACAAGTAGCCGCAGCTTGAACTTTCTGCTTCCGACTGCTAAAGTGAATCCGCAAACAAGCGAGTGCCACGCACGCTTCCTCTTGCAGCCTGGGCGATTCGCACAGCAGCCTGCTGCTCTGCCTTCGTTCTTATGCTCTTCGTAGCAGGTCGCGCTTTCGTTTAGCCGGAGACGAACAGTCGTCTGCTTCTCGCCCGGAGAGCACGGTGCTGGCAGCGAAAGCCTCCAGGCTGCTGCCTCTGCCCAAACACGCCTGGCCTCTGCACTTTCTCTCTCAGCGCTAGGTAGCAGCACATTCGGTCTGCCTTGTAGCCTGAATCTTAACGGAAAGCTTCTCAGCTAAGTCTCGCACAGAGAACAGGTTGAGGTCAACGAGCTTACGCGGAGCTTACCCTCGACGCGTGGAAACCTGTATTTGCAGCACATCCTAGTGGTAGCCCTCTTCCCTTTCCAGCCTGCACAGCGCGCAGTGCACAGATCGCGGTGCTCTCTGCACCTGCCTTCTCACTTGCAAGTACCAGCGCCAAGCTTACAGCCTTGCAGGGAGCGAAGAGGCGGATAGGCGTCTCGCCCAGAAGAAGGTGCCAGGACCAAAAGATGGTCTTCCTTTCTGCTGCTCCTTGCCCGAATTGTGGTGCTGTGTTGAAAGTCTTGCCCAGCGAAAAGCTACTCCAGCAAGTGTTTCTCTCCAAACGCATTTCGCTGAGCGAGAGCTACACGGACAGTTTGCACTCGGTGAAACAGCAAGAAAATGCTTGTCCGTTGAGCTGAAGGAAAATCCCTGCACAGCACACTGTGGCTGCGTGCAGTGCTCACGCTGAAGAGCGGCAAAGCTCCAAGCCATGGCTGGGCTTCACTTCTGTCCAGAGCACAGAAGGCGAAGAACCAAGCAGCTGGGCACCGGGCTCATGTACTCAGGGGAGCCAATTTCAAATGTCCAGCCAAGAGCTGCTTCGCAAGCACATGCAGCTGAGAATGCTCTGGCTGCTTCAGAAAGGAAGGCGCAGCCCTTGCACTCCTGGACACAAGCTGGCCAGCAGCAGGTTCCTAAAGCTTCCGTGCTGCAGAGTGCATGCAGCTGGAGCACAGCCAGAAGGAGGCGTCCAGAAAGAAGGCGTTCTTCAAGTCCCCCCCTCCTCCAGGCAGCCTTGAAACTGAGCACAACAAACTGCGCCTCGGGGAGCTTCCTCCTCAGATAGATGGACCGTCCCCTTCTTCACTCTCGCAGCTCCCTTGCCCACTTGCAGCAGCTGCTGCCAAAGAAAAAGGCTCCAGGGGTAACAGCCTCTGCTGGGCTGAACCTTCCCCTTGCCTCACGTCAAGCACCAGAAACTGTCCTCTGCACTCTGTTTTTCCCTTCTGCACCGCATCTACCACTGTCATCTCTGCATCTCCAAGCATGAAGCTAGCAGAATTGGTTCCAGGGAATACTGGAAGAGAAATAGGTAGCAGCACAAGTAGCCGCAGCTTGAACTTTCTGCTTCCGACTGCTAAAGTGAATCCGCAAACAAGCGAGTGCCACGCACGCTTCCTCTTGCAGCCTGGGCGATTCGCACAGCAGCCTGCTGCTCTGCCTTCGTTCTTATGCTCTTCGTAGCAGGTCGCGCTTTCGTTTAGCCGGAGACGAACAGTCGTCTGCTTCTCGCCCGGAGAGCACGGTGCTGGCAGCGAAAGCCTCCAGGCTGCTGCCTCTGCCCAAACACGCCTGGCCTCTGCACTTTCTCTCTCAGCGCTAGGTAGCAGCACATTCGGTCTGCCTTGTAGCCTGAATCTTAACGGAAAGCTTCTCAGCTAAGTCTCGCACAGAGAACAGGTTGAGGTCAACGAGCTTACGCGGAGCTTACCCTCGACGCGTGGAAACCTGTATTTGCAGCACATCCTAGTGGTAGCCCTCTTCCCTTTCCAGCCTGCACAGCGCGCAGTGCACAGATCGCGGTGCTCTCTGCACCTGCCTTCTCCCTTGCAAGTACCAGCGCCAAGCTTACAGCCTTGCAGGGAGCGAAGAGGCGGATAGGCGTCTCGCCCAGAAGAAGGTGCCAGGACCAAAAGATGGTCTTCCTTTCTGCTGCTCCTTGCCCGAATTGTGGTGCTGTGTTGAAAGTCTTGCCCAGCGAAAAGCTACTCCAGCAAGTGTTTCTCTCCAAACGCATTTCGCTGAGCGAGAGCTACACGGACAGTTTGCACTCGGTGAAACAGCAAGAAAATGCTTGTCCGTCGAGCTGAAGGAAAATCCCTGCACAGCACACTGTGGCTGCGTGCAGTGCTCACGCTGAAGAGCGGCAAAGCTCCAAGCCATGGCTGGGCTTCACTTCTGTCCAGAGCACAGAAGGCGAAGAACCAAGCAGCTGGGCACCGGGCTCATGTACTCAGGGGAGCCAATTTCAAATGTCCAGCCAAGAGCTGCTTCACAAGCACATGCAGCTGAGAATGCTCTGGCTGCTTCAGAAAGTAAGGCGCAGCCCTTGCACTCCTGGACACAAGCTGGCCAGCAGCAGGTTCCTAAAGCTTGCGTGCTGCAGAGTGCATGCAGCTGGAGCACAGCCAGAAGGAGGCGTCCAGAAAGAAGGCGTTCTTCAAGTCCCCCCCTCCTCCAGGCAGCCTTGAAACTGAGCACAACAAACTGCGCCTCGGGGAGCTTCTTCTTTCCTCAGATAGATGGACCGTCCCCTTCTTCACTCTCGCAGCTCCCTTGCCCACTTGCAGCAGCTGCTGCCAAAGAAAAAGGCTCCAGGGGTAACAGCCTCTGCTGGGCTGAACCTTCCCCTTGCCTCACGTCAAGCACCAGAAACTGTCCTCTGCACTCTGTTTTTCCCTTCTCCACCGCATCTACCACTGTCATCTCTGCATCTCCAAGCATGAAGCTAGCAGAATTGCTTCCAGGGAATACTGGAAGAGAAATAGGTAGCAGCACAAGTAGCCGCAGCTTGAACTTTCTGCTTCCGACTGCTAAAGTGAATCCGCAAACAAGCGAGTGCCACGCACGCTTCCTCTTGCAGCCTGGGCGATTCGCACAGCAGCCTGCTGCTCTGCCTTCGTTCTTATGCTCTTCGTAGCAGGTCGCGCTTTCGTTTAGCCGGAGACGAACAGTCGTCTGCTTCTCGCCCGGAGAGCACGGTGCTGGCAGCGAAAGCCTCCAGGCTGCTGCCTCTGCCCAAACACGCCTGGCCTCTGCACTTTCTCTCTCAGCGCTAGGTAGCAGCACATTCGGTCTGCCTTGTAGCCTGAATCTTAACGGAAAGCTTCTCAGCTAAGTCTCGCACAGAGAACAGGTTGAGGTCAACGAGCTTACGCGGAGCTTACCCTCGACGCGTGGAAACCTGTATTTGCAGCACATCCTAGTGGTAGCCCTCTTCCCTTTCCAGCCTGCACAGCGCGCAGTGCACAGATCGCGGTGCTCTCTGCACCTGCCTTCTCACTTGCAAGTACCAGCGCCAAGCTTACAGCCTTGCAGGGAGCGAAGAGGCGGATAGGCGTCTCGCCCAGAAGAAGGTGCCAGGACCAAAAGATGGTCTTCCTTTCTGCTGCTCCTTGCCCGAATTGTGGTGCTGTGTTGAAAGTCTTGCCCAGCGAAAAGCTACTCCAGCAAGTGTTTCTCTCCAAACGCATTTCGCTGAGCGAGAGCTACACGGACAGTTTGCACTCGGTGAAACAGCAAGAAAATGCTTGTCCGTTGAGCTGAAGGAAAATCCCTGCACAGCACACTGTGGCTGCGTGCAGTGCTCACGCTGAAGAGCGGCAAAGCTCCAAGCCATGGCTGGGCTTCACTTCTGTCCAGAGCACAGAAGGCGAAGAACCAAGCAGCTGGGCACCGGGCTCATGTACTCAGGGGAGCCAATTTCAAATGTCCAGCCAAGAGCTGCTTCGCAAGCACATGCAGCTGAGAATGCTCTGGCTGCTTCAGAAAGGAAGGCGCAGCCCTTGCACTCCTGGACACAAGCTGGCCAGCAGCAGGTTCCTAAAGCTTCCGTGCTGCAGAGTGCATGCAGCTGGAGCACAGCCAGAAGGAGGCGTCCAGAAAGAAGGCGTTCTTCAAGTCCCCCCCTCCTCCAGGCAGCCTTGAAACTGAGCACAACAAACTGCGCCTCGGGGAGCTTCCTCCTCAGATAGATGGACCGTCCCCTTCTTCACTCTCGCAGCTCCCTTGCCCACTTGCAGCAGCTGCTGCCAAAGAAAAAGGCTCCAGGGGTAACAGCCTCTGCTGGGCTGAACCTTCCCCTTGCCTCACGTCAAGCACCAGAAACTGTCCTCTGCACTCTGTTTTTCCCTTCTCCACCGCATCTACCACTGTCATCTCTGCATCTCCAAGCATGAAGCTAGCAGAATTGCTTCCAGGGAATACTGGAAGAGAAATAGGTAGCAGCACAAGTAGCCGCAGGTTGAACTTTCTGCTTCCGACTGCTAAAGTGAATCCGCAAACAAGCGAGTGCCACGCACGCTTCCTCTTGCAGCCTGGGCGATTCGCACAGCAGCCTGCTGCTCTGCCTTCGTTCTTATGCTCTTCGTAGCAGGTCGCGCTTTCGTTTAGCCGGAGACGAACAGTCGTCTGCTTCTCGCCCGGAGAGCACGGTGCTGGCAGCGAAAGCCTCCAGGCTGCTGCCTCTGCCCAAACACGCCTGGCCTCTGCACTTTCTCTCTCAGCGCTAGGTAGCAGCACATTCGGTCTGCCTTGTAGCCTGAATCTTAACGGAAAGCTTCTCAGCTAAGTCTCGCACAGAGAACAGGTTGAGGTCAACGAGCTTACGCGGAGCTTACCCTCGACGCGTGGAAACCTGTATTTGCAGCACATCCTAGTGGTAGCCCTCTTCCCTTTCCAGCCTGCACAGCGCGCAGTGCACAGATCGCGGTGCTCTCTGCACCTGCCTTCTCCCTTGCAAGTACCAGCGCCAAGCTTACAGCCTTGCAGGGAGCGAAGAGGCGGATAGGCGTCTCGCCCAGAAGAAGGTGCCAGGACCAAAAGATGGTCTTCCTTTCTGCTGCTCCTTGCCCGAATTGTGGTGCTGTGTTGAAAGTCTTGCCCAGCGAAAAGCTACTCCAGCAAGTGTTTCTCTCCAAACGCATTTCGCTGAGCGAGAGCTACACGGACAGTTTGCACTCGGTGAAACAGCAAGAAAATGCTTGTCCGTCGAGCTGAAGGAAAATCCCTGCACAGCACACTGTGGCTGCGTGCAGTGCTCACGCTGAAGAGCGGCAAAGCTCCAAGCCATGGCTGGGCTTCACTTCTGTCCAGAGCACAGAAGGCGAAGAACCAAGCAGCTGGGCACCGGGCTCATGTACTCAGGGGAGCCAATTTCAAATGTCCAGCCAAGAGCTGCTTCACAAGCACATGCAGCTGAGAATGCTCTGGCTGCTTCAGAAAGTAAGGCGCAGCCCTTGCACTCCTGGACACAAGCTGGCCAGCAGCAGGTTCCTAAACCTTGCGTGCTGCAGAGTGCATGCAGCTGGAGCACAGCCAGAAGGAGGCGTCCAGAAAGAAGGCGTTCTTCAAGTCCCCCCCTCCTCCAGGCAGCCTTGAAACTGAGCACAACAAACTGCGCCTCGGGGAGCTTCTTCTTTCCTCAGATAGATGGACCGTCCCCTTCTTCACTCTCGCAGCTCCCTTGCCCACTTGCAGCAGCTGCTGCCAAAGAAAAAGGCTCCAGGGGTAACAGCCTCTGCTGGGCTGAACCTTCCCCTTGCCTCACGTCAAGCACCAGAAACTGTCCTCTGCACTCTGTTTTTCCCTTCTCCACCGCATCTACCACTGTCATCTCTGCATCTCCAAGCATGAAGCTAGCAGAATTGGTTCCAGGGAATACTGGAAGAGAAATAGGTAGCAGCACAAGTAGCCGCAGCTTGAACTTTCTGCTTCCGACTGCTAAAGTGAATCCGCAAACAAGCGAGTGCCACGCACGCTTCCTCTTGCAGCCTGGGCGATTCGCACAGCAGCCTGCTGCTCTGCCTTCGTTCTTATGCTCTTCGTAGCAGGTCGCGCTTTCGTTTAGCCGGAGACGAACAGTCGTCTGCTTCTCGCCCGGAGAGCACGGTGCTGGCAGCGAAAGCCTCCAGGCTGCTGCCTCTGCCCAAACACGCCTGGCCTCTGCACTTTCTCTCTCAGCGCTAGGTAGCAGCACATTCGGTCTGCCTTGTAGCCTGAATCTTAACGGAAAGCTTCTCAGCTAAGTCTCGCACAGAGAACAGGTTGAGGTCAACGAGCTTACGCGGAGCTTACCCTCGACGCGTGGAAACCTGTATTTGCAGCACATCCTAGTGGTAGCCCTCTTCCCTTTCCAGCCTGCACAGCGCGCAGTGCACAGATCGCGGTGCTCTCTGCACCTGCCTTCTCCCTTGCAAGTACCAGCGCCAAGCTTACAGCCTTGCAGGGAGCGAAGAGGCGGATAGGCGTCTCGCCCAGAAGAAGGTGCCAGGACCAAAAGATGGTCTTCCTTTCTGCTGCTCCTTGCCCGAATTGTGGTGCTGTGTTGAAAGTCTTGCCCAGCGAAAAGCTACTCCAGCAAGTGTTTCTCTCCAAACGCATTTCGCTGAGCGAGAGCTACACGGACAGTTTGCACTCGGTGAAACAGCAAGAAAATGCTTGTCCGTCGAGCTGAAGGAAAATCCCTGCACAGCACACTGTGGCTGCGTGCAGTGCTCACGCTGAAGAGCGGCAAAGCTCCAAGCCATGGCTGGGCTTCACTTCTGTCCAGAGCACAGAAGGCGAAGAACCAAGCAGCTGGGCACCGGGCTCATGTACTCAGGGGAGCCAATTTCAAATGTCCAGCCAAGAGCTGCTTCGCAAGCACATGCAGCTGAGAATGCTCTGGCTGCTTCAGAAAGGAAGGCGCAGCCCTTGCACTCCTGGACACAAGCTGGCCAGCAGCAGGTTCCTAAACCTTGCGTGCTGCAGAGTGCATGCAGCTGGAGCACAGCCAGAAGGAGGCGTCCAGAAAGAAGGCGTTCTTCAAGTCCCCCCCTCCTCCAGGCAGCCTTGAAACTGAGCACAACAAACTGCGCCTCGGGGAGCTTCTTCTTTCCTCAGCTAGATGGACCGTCCCCTTCTTCACTCTCGCAGCTCCCTTGCCCACTTGCAGCAGCTGCTGCCAAAGAAAAAGGCTCCAGGGGTAACAGCCTCTGCTGGGCTGAACCTTCCCCTTGCCTCACGTCAAGCACCAGAAACTGTCCTCTGCACTCTGTTTTTCCCTTCTCCACCGCATCTACCACTGTCATCTCTGCATCGCCAAGCATGAAGCTAGCAGAATTGGTTCCAGGGAATACTGGAAGAGAAATAGGTAGCAGCACAAGTAGCCGCAGCTTGAACTTTCTGCTTCCGACTGCTAAAGTGAATCCGCAAACAAGCGAGTGCCACGCACGCTTCCTCTTGCAGCCTGGGCGATTCGCACAGCAGCCTGCTGCTCTGCCTTCGTTCTTATGCTCTTCGTAGCAGGTCGCGCTTTCGTTTAGCCGGAGACGAACAGTCGTCTGCTTCTCGCCCGGAGAGCACGGTGCTGGCAGCGAAAGCCTCCAGGCTGCTGCCTCTGCCCAAACACGCCTGGCCTCTGCACTTTCTCTCTCAGCGCTAGGTAGCAGCACATTCGGTCTGCCTTGTAGCCTGAATCTTAACGGAAAGCTTCTCAGCTAAGTCTCGCACAGAGAACAGGTTGAGGTCAACGAGCTTACGCGGAGCTTACCCTCGACGCGTGGAAACCTGTATTTGCAGCACATCCTAGTGGTAGCCCTCTTCCCTTTCCAGCCTGCACAGCGCGCAGTGCACAGATCGCGGTGCTCTCTGCACCTGCCTTCTCACTTGCAAGTACCAGCGCCAAGCTTACAGCCTTGCAGGGAGCGAAGAGGCGGATAGGCGTCTCGCCCAGAAGAAGGTGCCAGGACCAAAAGATGGTCTTCCTTTCTGCTGCTCCTTGCCCGAATTGTGGTGCTGTGTTGAAAGTCTTGCCCAGCGAAAAGCTACTCCAGCAAGTGTTTCTCTCCAAACGCATTTCGCTGAGCGAGAGCTACACGGACAGTTTGCACTCGGTGAAACAGCAAGAAAATGCTTGTCCGTCGAGCTGAAGGAAAATCCCTGCACAGCACACTGTGGCTGCGTGCAGTGCTCACGCTGAAGAGCGGCAAAGCTCCAAGCCATGGCTGGGCTTCACTTCTGTCCAGAGCACAGAAGGCGAAGAACCAAGCAGCTGGGCACCGGGCTCATGTACTCAGGGGAGCCAATTTCAAATGTCCAGCCAAGAGCTGCTTCGCAAGCACATGCAGCTGAGAATGCTCTGGCTGCTTCAGAAAGGAAGGCGCAGCCCTTGCACTCCTGGACACAAGCTGGCCAGCAGCAGGTTCCTAAACCTTGCGTGCTGCAGAGTGCATGCAGCTGGAGCACAGCCAGAAGGAGGCGTCCAGAAAGAAGGCGTTCTTCAAGTACCCCCCTCCTCCAGGCAGCCTTGAAACTGAGCACAACAAACTGCGCCTCGGGGAGCTTCTTCTTTCCTCAGCTAGATGGACCGTCCCCTTCTTCACTCTCGCAGCTCCCTTGCCCACTTGCAGCAGCTGCTGCCAAAGAAAAAGGCTCCAGGGGTAACAGCCTCTGCTGGGCTGAACCTTCCCCTTGCCTCACGTCAAGCACCAGAAACTGTCCTCTGCACTCTGTTTTTCCCTTCTGCACCGCATCTACCACTGTCATCTCTGCATCTCCAAGCATGAAGCTAGCAGAATTGCTTCCAGGGAATACTGGAAGAGAAATAGGTAGCAGCACAAGTAGCCGCAGCTTGAACTTTCTGCTTCCGACTGCTAAAGTGAATCCGCAAACAAGCGAGTGCCACGCACGCTTCCTCTTGCAGCCTGGGCGATTCGCACAGCAGCCTGCTGCTCTGCCTTCGTTCTTATGCTCTTCGTAGCAGGTCGCGCTTTCGTTTAGCCGGAGACGAACAGTCGTCTGCTTCTCGCCCGGAGAGCACGGTGCTGGCAGCGAAAGCCTCCAGGCTGCTGCCTCTGCCCAAACACGCCTGGCCTCTGCACTTTCTCTCTCAGCGCTAGGTAGCAGCACATTCGGTCTGCCTTGTAGCCTGAATCTTAACGGAAAGCTTCTCAGCTAAGTCTCGCACAGAGAACAGGTTGAGGTCAACGAGCTTACGCGGAGCTTACCCTCGACGCGTGGAAACCTGTATTTGCAGCACATCCTAGTGGTAGCCCTCTTCCCTTTCCAGCCTGCACAGCGCGCAGTGCACAGATCGCGGTGCTCTCTGCACCTGCCTTCTCCCTTGCAAGTACCAGCGCCAAGCTTACAGCCTTGCAGGGAGCGAAGAGGCGGATAGGCGTCTCGCCCAGAAGAAGGTGCCAGGACCAAAAGATGGTCTTCCTTTCTGCTGCTCCTTGCCCGAATTGTGGTGCTGTGTTGAAAGTCTTGCCCAGCGAAAAGCTACTCCAGCAAGTGTTTCTCTCCAAACGCATTTCGCTGAGCGAGAGCTACACGGACAGTTTGCACTCGGTGAAACAGCAAGAAAATGCTTGTCCGTCGAGCTGAAGGAAAATCCCTGCACAGCACACTGTGGCTGCGCGCAGTGTTCACGCTGAAGAGCGGCAAAGCTCCAAGCCATGGCTGGGCTTCACTTCTGTCCAGAGCACAGAAGGCGAAGAACCAAGCAGCTGGGCACCGGGCTCATGTACTCAGGGGAGCCAATTTCAAATGTCCAGCCAAGAGCTGCTTCGCAAGCACATGCAGCTGAGAATGCTCTGGCTGCTTCAGAAAGGAAGGCGCAGCCCTTGCACTCCTGGACACAAGCTGGCCAGCAGCAGGTTCCTAAACCTTGCGTGCTGCAGAGTGAATGCAGCTGGAGCACAGCCAGAAGGAGGCGTCCAGAAAGAAGGCGTTCTTCAAGTCCCCCCCTCCTCCAGGCAGCCTTGAAACTGAGCACAACAAACTGCGCCTCGGGGAGCTTCTTCTTTCCTCAGCTAGATGGACCGTCCCCTTCTTCACTCTCGCAGCTCCCTTGCCCACTTGCAGCAGCTGCTGCCAAAGAAAAAGGCTCCAGGGGTAACAGCCGCTGCTGGGCTGAACCTTCCCCTTGCCTCACGTCAAGCACCAGAAACTGTCCTCTGCACTCTGTTTTTCCCTTCTCCACCGCATCTACCACTGTCATCTCTGCATCTCCAAGCATGAAGCTAGCAGAATTGGTTCCAGGGAATACTGGAAGAGAAATAGGTAGCAGCACAAGTAGCCGCAGCTTGAACTTTCTGCTTCCGACTGCTAAAGTGAATCCGCAAACAAGCGAGTGCCACGCACGCTTCCTCTTGCAGCCTGGGCGATTCGCACAGCAGCCTGCTGCTCTGCCTTCGTTCTTATGCTCTTCGTAGCAGGTCGCGCTTTCGTTTAGCCGGAGACGAACAGTCGTCTGCTTCTCGCCCGGAGAGCACGGTGCTGGCAGCGAAAGCCTCCAGGCTGCTGCCTCTGCCCAAACACGCCTGGCCTCTGCACTTTCTCTCTCAGCGCTAGGTAGCAGCACATTCGGTCTGCCTTGTAGCCTGAATCTTAACGGAAAGCTTCTCAGCTAAGTCTCGCACAGAGAACAGGTTGAGGTCAACGAGCTTACGCGGAGCTTACCCTCGACGCGTGGAAACCTGTATTTGCAGCACATCCTAGTGGTAGCCCTCTTCCCTTTCCAGCCTGCACAGCGCGCAGTGCACAGATCGCGGTGCTCTCTGCACCTGCCTTCTCACTTGCAAGTACCAGCGCCAAGCTTACAGCCTTGCAGGGAGCGAAGAGGCGGATAGGCGTCTCGCCCAGAAGAAGGTGCCAGGACCAAAAGATGGTCTTCCTTTCTGCTGCTCCTTGCCCGAATTGTGGTGCTGTGTTGAAAGTCTTGCCCAGCGAAAAGCTACTCCAGCAAGTGTTTCTCTCCAAACGCATTTCGCTGAGCGAGAGCTACACGGACAGTTTGCACTCGGTGAAACAGCAAGAAAATGCTTGTCCGTTGAGCTGAAGGAAAATCCCTGCACAGCACACTGTGGCTGCGTGCAGTGCTCACGCTGAAGAGCGGCAAAGCTCCAAGCCATGGCTGGGCTTCACTTCTGTCCAGAGCACAGAAGGCGAAGAACCAAGCAGCTGAGCACCGGGCTCATGTACTCAGGGGAGCCAATTTCAAATGTCCAGCCAAGAGCTGCTTCGCAAGCACATGCAGCTGAGAATGCTCTGGCTGCTTCAGAAAGTAAGGCGCAGCCCTTGCACTCCTGGACACAAGCTGGCCAGCAGCAGGTTCCTAAAGCTTCCGTGCTGCAGAGTGCATGCAGCTGGAGCACAGCCAGAAGGAGGCGTCCAGAAAGAAGGCGTTCTTCAAGTCCCCCCCTCCTCCAGGCAGCCTTGAAACTGAGCACAACAAACTGCGCCTCGGGGAGCTTCCTCCTCAGATAGATGGACCGTCCCCTTCTTCACTCTCGCAGCTCCCTTGCCCACTTGCAGCAGCTGCTGCCAAAGAAAAAGGCTCCAGGGGTAACAGCCTCTGCTGGGCTGAACCTTCCCCTTGCCTCACGTCAAGCACCAGAAACTGTCCTCTGCACTCTGTTTTTCCCTTCTCCACCGCATCTACCACTGTCATCTCTGCATCTCCAAGCATGAAGCTAGCAGAATTGCTTCCAGGGAATACTGGAAGAGAAATAGGTAGCAGCACAAGTAGCCGCAGGTTGAACTTTCTGCTTCCGACTGCTAAAGTGAATCCGCAAACAAGCGAGTGCCACGCACGCTTCCTCTTGCAGCCTGGGCGATTCGCACAGCAGCCTGCTGCTCTGCCTTCGTTCTTATGCTCTTCGTAGCAGGTCGCGCTTTCGTTTAGCCGGAGACGAACAGTCGTCTGCTTCTCGCCCGGAGAGCACGGTGCTGGCAGCGAAAGCCTCCAGGCTGCTGCCTCTGCCCAAACACGCCTGGCCTCTGCACTTTCTCTCTCAGCGCTAGGTAGCAGCACATTCGGTCTGCGTGGTAGCCTGAATCTTAACGGAAAGCTTCTCAGCTAAGTCTCGCACAGAGAACAGGTTGAGGTCAACGAGCTTACGCGGAGCTTACCCTCGACGCGTGGAAACCTGTATTTGCAGCACATCCTAGTGGTAGCCCTCTTCCCTTTCCAGCCTGCACAGCGCGCAGTGCACAGATCGCGGTGCTCTCTGCACCTGCCTTCTCACTTGCAAGTACCAGCGCCAAGCTTACAGCCTTGCAGGGAGCGAAGAGGCGGATAGGCGTCTCGCCCAGAAGAAGGTGCCAGGACCAAAAGATGGTCTTCCTTTCTGCTGCTCCTTGCCCGAATTGTGGTGCTGTGTTGAAAGTCTTGCCCAGCGAAAAGCTACTCCAGCAAGTGTTTCTCTCCAAACGCATTTCGCTGAGCGAGAGCTACACGGACAGTTTGCACTCGGTGAAACAGCAAGAAAATGCTTGTCCGTCGAGCTGAAGGAAAATCCCTGCACAGCACACTGTGGCTGCGTGCAGTGCTCACGCTGAAGAGCGGCAAAGCTCCAAGCCATGGCTGGGCTTCACTTCTGTCCAGAGCACAGAAGGCGAAGAACCAAGCAGCTGGGCACCGGGCTCATGTACTCAGGGGAGCCAATTTCAAATGTCCAGCCAAGAGCTGCTTCACAAGCACATGCAGCTGAGAATGCTCTGGCTGCTTCAGAAAGTAAGGCGCAGCCCTTGCACTCCTGGACACAAGCTGGCCAGCAGCAGGTTCCTAAACCTTGCGTGCTGCAGAGTGCATGCAGCTGGAGCACAGCCAGAAGGAGGCGTCCAGAAAGAAGGCGTTCTTCAAGTCCCCCCCTCCTCCAGGCAGCCTTGAAACTGAGCACAACAAACTGCGCCTCGGGGAGCTTCTTCTTTCCTCAGATAGATGGACCGTCCCCTTCTTCACTCTCGCAGCTCCCTTGCCCACTTGCAGCAGCTGCTGCCAAAGAAAAAGGCTCCAGGGGTAACAGCCTCTGCTGGGCTGAACCTTCCCCTTGCCTCACGTCAAGCACCAGAAACTGTCCTCTGCACTCTGTTTTTCCCTTCTCCACCGCATCTACCACTGTCATCTCTGCATCTCCAAGCATGAAGCTAGCAGAATTGGTTCCAGGGAATACTGGAAGAGAAATAGGTAGCAGCACAAGTAGCCGCAGCTTGAACTTTCTGCTTCCGACTGCTAAAGTGAATCCGCAAACAAGCGAGTGCCACGCACGCTTCCTCTTGCAGCCTGGGCGATTCGCACAGCAGCCTGCTGCTCTGCCTTCGTTCTTATGCTCTTCGTAGCAGGTCGCGCTTTCGTTTAGCCGGAGACGAACAGTCGTCTGCTTCTCGCCCGGAGAGCACGGTGCTGGCAGCGAAAGCCTCCAGGCTGCTGCCTCTGCCCAAACACGCCTGGCCTCTGCACTTTCTCTCTCAGCGCTAGGTAGCAGCACATTCGGTCTGCCTTGTAGCCTGAATCTTAACGGAAAGCTTCTCAGCTAAGTCTCGCACAGAGAACAGGTTGAGGTCAACGAGCTTACGCGGAGCTTACCCTCGACGCGTGGAAACCTGTATTTGCAGCACATCCTAGTGGTAGCCCTCTTCCCTTTCCAGCCTGCACAGCGCGCAGTGCACAGATCGCGGTGCTCTCTGCACCTGCCTTCTCCCTTGCAAGTACCAGCGCCAAGCTTACAGCCTTGCAGGGAGCGAAGAGGCGGATAGGCGTCTCGCCCAGAAGAAGGTGCCAGGACCAAAAGATGGTCTTCCTTTCTGCTGCTCCTTGCCCGAATTGTGGTGCTGTGTTGAAAGTCTTGCCCAGCGAAAAGCTACTCCAGCAAGTGTTTCTCTCCAAACGCATTTCGCTGAGCGAGAGCTACACGGACAGTTTGCACTCGGTGAAACAGCAAGAAAATGCTTGTCCGTCGAGCTGAAGGAAAATCCCTGCACAGCACACTGTGGCTGCGTGCAGTGCTCACGCTGAAGAGCGGCAAAGCTCCAAGCCATGGCTGGGCTTCACTTCTGTCCAGAGCACAGAAGGCGAAGAACCAAGCAGCTGGGCACCGGGCTCATGTACTCAGGGGAGCCAATTTCAAATGTCCAGCCAAGAGCTGCTTCGCAAGCACATGCAGCTGAGAATGCTCTGGCTGCTTCAGAAAGGAAGGCGCAGCCCTTGCACTCCTGGACACAAGCTGGCCAGCAGCAGGTTCCTAAACCTTGCGTGCTGCAGAGTGCATGCAGCTGGAGCACAGCCAGAAGGAGGCGTCCAGAAAGAAGGCGTTCTTCAAGTCCCCCCCTCCTCCAGGCAGCCTTGAAACTGAGCACAACAAACTGCGCCTCGGGGAGCTTCTTCTTTCCTCAGCTAGATGGACCGTCCCCTTCTTCACTCTCGCAGCTCCCTTGCCCACTTGCAGCAGCTGCTGCCAAAGAAAAAGGCTCCAGGGGTAACAGCCTCTGCTGGGCTGAACCTTCCCCTTGCCTCACGTCAAGCACCAGAAACTGTCCTCTGCACTCTGTTTTTCCCTTCTCCACCGCATCTACCACTGTCATCTCTGCATCGCCAAGCATGAAGCTAGCAGAATTGGTTCCAGGGAATACTGGAAGAGAAATAGGTAGCAGCACAAGTAGCCGCAGCTTGAACTTTCTGCTTCCGACTGCTAAAGTGAATCCGCAAACAAGCGAGTGCCACGCACGCTTCCTCTTGCAGCCTGGGCGATTCGCACAGCAGCCTGCTGCTCTGCCTTCGTTCTTATGCTCTTCGTAGCAGGTCGCGCTTTCGTTTAGCCGGAGACGAACAGTCGTCTGCTTCTCGCCCGGAGAGCACGGTGCTGGCAGCGAAAGCCTCCAGGCTGCTGCCTCTGCCCAAACACGCCTGGCCTCTGCACTTTCTCTCTCAGCGCTAGGTAGCAGCACATTCGGTCTGCCTTGTAGCCTGAATCTTAACGGAAAGCTTCTCAGCTAAGTCTCGCACAGAGAACAGGTTGAGGTCAACGAGCTTACGCGGAGCTTACCCTCGACGCGTGGAAACCTGTATTTGCAGCACATCCTAGTGGTAGCCCTCTTCCCTTTCCAGCCTGCACAGCGCGCAGTGCACAGATCGCGGTGCTCTCTGCACCTGCCTTCTCCCTTGCAAGTACCAGCGCCAAGCTTACAGCCTTGCAGGGAGCGAAGAGGCGGATAGGCGTCTCGCCCAGAAGAAGGTGCCAGGACCAAAAGATGGTCTTCCTTTCTGCTGCTCCTTGCCCGAATTGTGGTGCTGTGTTGAAAGTCTTGCCCAGCGAAAAGCTACTCCAGCAAGTGTTTCTCTCCAAACGCATTTCGCTGAGCGAGAGCTACACGGACAGTTTGCACTCGGTGAAACAGCAAGAAAATGCTTGTCCGTCGAGCTGAAGGAAAATCCCTGCACAGCACACTGTGGCTGCGTGCAGTGCTCACGCTGAAGAGCGGCAAAGCTCCAAGCCATGGCTGGGCTTCACTTCTGTCCAGAGCACAGAAGGCGAAGAACCAAGCAGCTGGGCACCGGGCTCATGTACTCAGGGGAGCCAATTTCAAATGTCCAGCCAAGAGCTGCTTCGCAAGCACATGCAGCTGAGAATGCTCTGGCTGCTTCAGAAAGGAAGGCGCAGCCCTTGCACTCCTGGACACAAGCTGGCCAGCAGCAGGTTCCTAAACCTTGCGTGCTGCAGAGTGCATGCAGCTGGAGCACAGCCAGAAGGAGGCGTCCAGAAAGAAGGCGTTCTTCAAGTACCCCCCTCCTCCAGGCAGCCTTGAAACTGAGCACAACAAACTGCGCCTCGGGGAGCTTCTTCTTTCCTCAGCTAGATGGACCGTCCCCTTCTTCACTCTCGCAGCTCCCTTGCCCACTTGCAGCAGCTGCTGCCAAAGAAAAAGGCTCCAGGGGTAACAGCCTCTGCTGGGCTGAACCTTCCCCTTGCCTCACGTCAAGCACCAGAAACTGTCCTCTGCACTCTGTTTTTCCCTTCTGCACCGCATCTACCACTGTCATCTCTGCATCTCCAAGCATGAAGCTAGCAGAATTGCTTCCAGGGAATACTGGAAGAGAAATAGGTAGCAGCACAAGTAGCCGCAGCTTGAACTTTCTGCTTCCGACTGCTAAAGTGAATCCGCAAACAAGCGAGTGCCACGCACGCTTCCTCTTGCAGCCTGGGCGATTCGCACAGCAGCCTGCTGCTCTGCCTTCGTTCTTATGCTCTTCGTAGCAGGTCGCGCTTTCGTTTAGCCGGAGACGAACAGTCGTCTGCTTCTCGCCCGGAGAGCACGGTGCTGGCAGCGAAAGCCTCCAGGCTGCTGCCTCTGCCCAAACACGCCTGGCCTCTGCACTTTCTCTCTCAGCGCTAGGTAGCAGCACATTCGGTCTGCCTTGTAGCCTGAATCTTAACGGAAAGCTTCTCAGCTAAGTCTCGCACAGAGAACAGGTTGAGGTCAACGAGCTTACGCGGAGCTTACCCTCGACGCGTGGAAACCTGTATTTGCAGCACATCCTAGTGGTAGCCCTCTTCCCTTTCCAGCCTGCACAGCGCGCAGTGCACAGATCGCGGTGCTCTCTGCACCTGCCTTCTCCCTTGCAAGTACCAGCGCCAAGCTTACAGCCTTGCAGGGAGCGAAGAGGCGGATAGGCGTCTCGCCCAGAAGAAGGTGCCAGGACCAAAAGATGGTCTTCCTTTCTGCTGCTCCTTGCCCGAATTGTGGTGCTGTGTTGAAAGTCTTGCCCAGCGAAAAGCTACTCCAGCAAGTGTTTCTCTCCAAACGCATTTCGCTGAGCGAGAGCTACACGGACAGTTTGCACTCGGTGAAACAGCAAGAAAATGCTTGTCCGTCGAGCTGAAGGAAAATCCCTGCACAGCACACTGTGGCTGCGCGCAGTGTTCACGCTGAAGAGCGGCAAAGCTCCAAGCCATGGCTGGGCTTCACTTCTGTCCAGAGCACAGAAGGCGAAGAACCAAGCAGCTGGGCACCGGGCTCATGTACTCAGGGGAGCCAATTTCAAATGTCCAGCCAAGAGCTGCTTCGCAAGCACATGCAGCTGAGAATGCTCTGGCTGCTTCAGAAAGGAAGGCGCAGCCCTTGCACTCCTGGACACAAGCTGGCCAGCAGCAGGTTCCTAAACCTTGCGTGCTGCAGAGTGAATGCAGCTGGAGCACAGCCAGAAGGAGGCGTCCAGAAAGAAGGCGTTCTTCAAGTCCCCCCCTCCTCCAGGCAGCCTTGAAACTGAGCACAACAAACTGCGCCTCGGGGAGCTTCTTCTTTCCTCAGCTAGATGGACCGTCCCCTTCTTCACTCTCGCAGCTCCCTTGCCCACTTGCAGCAGCTGCTGCCAAAGAAAAAGGCTCCAGGGGTAACAGCCGCTGCTGGGCTGAACCTTCCCCTTGCCTCACGTCAAGCACCAGAAACTGTCCTCTGCACTCTGTTTTTCCCTTCTCCACCGCATCTACCACTGTCATCTCTGCATCTCCAAGCATGAAGCTAGCAGAATTGGTTCCAGGGAATACTGGAAGAGAAATAGGTAGCAGCACAAGTAGCCGCAGCTTGAACTTTCTGCTTCCGACTGCTAAAGTGAATCCGCAAACAAGCGAGTGCCACGCACGCTTCCTCTTGCAGCCTGGGCGATTCGCACAGCAGCCTGCTGCTCTGCCTTCGTTCTTATGCTCTTCGTAGCAGGTCGCGCTTTCGTTTAGCCGGAGACGAACAGTCGTCTGCTTCTCGCCCGGAGAGCACGGTGCTGGCAGCGAAAGCCTCCAGGCTGCTGCCTCTGCCCAAACACGCCTGGCCTCTGCACTTTCTCTCTCAGCGCTAGGTAGCAGCACATTCGGTCTGCCTTGTAGCCTGAATCTTAACGGAAAGCTTCTCAGCTAAGTCTCGCACAGAGAACAGGTTGAGGTCAACGAGCTTACGCGGAGCTTACCCTCGACGCGTGGAAACCTGTATTTGCAGCACATCCTAGTGGTAGCCCTCTTCCCTTTCCAGCCTGCACAGCGCGCAGTGCACAGATCGCGGTGCTCTCTGCACCTGCCTTCTCACTTGCAAGTACCAGCGCCAAGCTTACAGCCTTGCAGGGAGCGAAGAGGCGGATAGGCGTCTCGCCCAGAAGAAGGTGCCAGGACCAAAAGATGGTCTTCCTTTCTGCTGCTCCTTGCCCGAATTGTGGTGCTGTGTTGAAAGTCTTGCCCAGCGAAAAGCTACTCCAGCAAGTGTTTCTCTCCAAACGCATTTCGCTGAGCGAGAGCTACACGGACAGTTTGCACTCGGTGAAACAGCAAGAAAATGCTTGTCCGTCGAGCTGAAGGAAAATCCCTGCACAGCACACTGTGGCTGCGTGCAGTGCTCACGCTGAAGAGCGGCAAAGCTCCAAGCCATGGCTGGGCTTCACTTCTGTCCAGAGCACAGAAGGCGAAGAACCAAGCAGCTGGGCACCGGGCTCATGTACTCAGGGGAGCCAATTTCAAATGTCCAGCCAAGAGCTGCTTCGCAAGCACATGCAGCTGAGAATGCTCTGGCTGCTTCAGAAAGTAAGGCGCAGCCCTTGCACTCCTGGACACAAGCTGGCCAGCAGCAGGTTCCTAAAGCTTCCGTGCTGCAGAGTGCATGCAGCTGGAGCACAGCCAGAAGGAGGCGTCCAGAAAGAAGGCGTTCTTCAAGTCCCCCCCTCCTCCAGGCAGCCTTGAAACTGAGCACAACAAACTGCGCCTCGGGGAGCTTCCTCCTCAGATAGATGGACCGTCCCCTTCTTCACTCTCGCAGCTCCCTTGCCCACTTGCAGCAGCTGCTGCCAAAGAAAAAGGCTCCAGGGGTAACAGCCTCTGCTGGGCTGAACCTTCCCCTTGCCTCACGTCAAGCACCAGAAACTGTCCTCTGCACTCTGTTTTTCCCTTCTCCACCGCATCTACCACTGTCATCTCTGCATCTCCAAGCATGAAGCTAGCAGAATTGCTTCCAGGGAATACTGGAAGAGAAATAGGTAGCAGCACAAGTAGCCGCAGGTTGAACTTTCTGCTTCCGACTGCTAAAGTGAATCCGCAAACAAGCGAGTGCCACGCACGCTTCCTCTTGCAGCCTGGGCGATTCGCACAGCAGCCTGCTGCTCTGCCTTCGTTCTTATGCTCTTCGTAGCAGGTCGCGCTTTCGTTTAGCCGGAGACGAACAGTCGTCTGCTTCTCGCCCGGAGAGCACGGTGCTGGCAGCGAAAGCCTCCAGGCTGCTGCCTCTGCCCAAACACGCCTGGCCTCTGCACTTTCTCTCTCAGCGCTAGGTAGCAGCACATTCGGTCTGCGTGGTAGCCTGAATCTTAACGGAAAGCTTCTCAGCTAAGTCTCGCACAGAGAACAGGTTGAGGTCAACGAGCTTACGCGGAGCTTACCCTCGACGCGTGGAAACCTGTATTTGCAGCACATCCTAGTGGTAGCCCTCTTCCCTTTCCAGCCTGCACAGCGCGCAGTGCACAGATCGCGGTGCTCTCTGCACCTGCCTTCTCCCTTGCAAGTACCAGCGCCAAGCTTACAGCCTTGCAGGGAGCGAAGAGGCGGATAGGCGTCTCGCCCAGAAGAAGGTGCCAGGACCAAAAGATGGTCTTCCTTTCTGCTGCTCCTTGCCCGAATTGTGGTGCTGTGTTGAAAGTCTTGCCCAGCGAAAAGCTACTCCAGCAAGTGTTTCTCTCCAAACGCATTTCGCTGAGCGAGAGCTACACGGACAGTTTGCACTCGGTGAAACAGCAAGAAAATGCTTGTCCGTCGAGCTGAAGGAAAATCCCTGCACAGCACACTGTGGCTGCGCGCAGTGTTCACGCTGAAGAGCGGCAAAGCTCCAAGCCATGGCTGGGCTTCACTTCTGTCCAGAGCACAGAAGGCGAAGAACCAAGCAGCTGGGCACCGGGCTCATGTACTCAGGGGAGCCAATTTCAAATGTCCAGCCAAGAGCTGCTTCACAAGCACATGCAGCTGAGAATGCTCTGGCTGCTTCAGAAAGGAAGGCGCAGCCCTTGCACTCCTGGACACAAGCTGGCCAGCAGCAGGTTCCTAAACCTTGCGTGCTGCAGAGTGCATGCAGCTGGAGCACAGCCAGAAGGAGGCGTCCAGAAAGAAGGCGTTCTTCAAGTCCCCCCCTCCTCCAGGCAGCCTTGAAACTGAGCACAACAAACTGCGCCTCGGGGAGCTTCTTCTTTCCTCAGCTAGATGGACCGTCCCCTTCTTCACTCTCGCAGCTCCCTTGCCCACTTGCAGCAGCTGCTGCCAAAGAAAAAGGCTCCAGGGGTAACAGCCTCTGCTGGGCTGAACCTTCCCCTTGCCTCACGTCAAGCACCAGAAACTGTCCTCTGCACTCTGTTTTTCCCTTCTCCACCGCATCTACCACTGTCATCTCTGCATCTCCAAGCATGAAGCTAGCAGAATTGGTTCCAGGGAATACTGGAAGAGAAATAGGTAGCAGCACAAGTAGCCGCAGGTTGAACTTTCTGCTTCCGACTGCTAAAGTGAATCCGCAAACAAGCGAGTGCCACGCACGCTTCCTCTTGCAGCCTGGGCGATTCGCACAGCAGCCTGCTGCTCTGCCTTCGTTCTTATGCTCTTCGTAGCAGGTCGCGCTTTCGTTTAGCCGAAGACGAACAGTCGTCTGCTTCTCGCCCGGAGAGCACGGTGCTGGCAGCGAAAGCCTCCAGGCTGCTGCCTCTGCCCAAACACGCCTGGCCTCTGCACTTTCTCTCTCAGCGCTAGGTAGCAGCACATTCGGTCTGCCTTGTAGCCTGAATCTTAACGGAAAGCTTCTCAGCTAAGTCTCGCACAGAGAACAGGTTGAGGTCAACGAGCTTACGCGGAGCTTACCCTCGACGCGTGGAAACCTGTATTTGCAGCACATCCTAGTGGTAGCCCTCTTCCCTTTCCAGCCTGCACAGCGCGCAGTGCACAGATCGCGGTGCTCTCTGCACCTGCCTTCTCCCTTGCAAGTACCAGCGCCAAGCTTACAGCTTTGCAGGGAGCGAAGAGGCGGATAGGCGTCTCGCCCAGAAGAAGGTGCCAGGACCAAAAGATGGTCTTCCTTTCTGCTGCTCCTTGCCCGAATTGTGGTGCTGTGTTGAAAGTCTTGCCCAGCGAAAAGCTACTCCAGCAAGTGTTTCTCTCCAGACGCATTTCGCTGAGCGAGAGCTACACGGACAGTTTGCACTCGGTGAAACAGCAAGAAAATGCTTGTCCGTCGAGCTGAAGGAAAATCCCTGCACAGCACACTGTGGCTGCGTGCAGTGCTCACGCTGAAGAGCGGCAAAGCTCCAAGCCATGGCTGGGCTTCACTTCTGTCCAGAGCACAGAAGGGGAAGAACCAAGCAGCTGGGCACCGGGCTCATGTACTCAGGGGAGCCAATTTCAAATGTCCAGCCAAGAGCTGCTTCGCAAGCACATGCAGCTGAGAATGCTCTGGCTGCTTCAGAAAGGAAGGCGCAGCCCTTGCACTCCTGGACACAAGCTGGCCAGCAGCAGGTTCCTAAACCTTGCGTGCTGCAGAGTGCATGCAGCTGGAGCACAGCCAGAAGGAGGCGTCCAGAAAGAAGGCGTTCTTCAAGTCCCCCCCTCCTCCAGGCAGCCTTGAAACTGAGCACAACAAACTGCGCCTCGGGGAGCTTCTTCTTTCCTCAGCTAGATGGACCGTCCCCTTCTTCACTCTCGCAGCTCCCTTGCCCACTTGCAGCAGCTGCTGCCAAAGAAAAAGGCTCCAGGGGTAACAGCCTCTGCTGGGCTGAACCTTCCCCTTGCCTCACGTCAAGCACCAGAAACTGTCCTCTGCACTCTGTTTTTCCCTTCTCCACCGCATCTACCACTGTCATCTCTGCATCGCCAAGCATGAAGCTAGCAGAATTGGTTCCAGGGAATACTGGAAGAGAAATAGGTAGCAGCACAAGTAGCCGCAGCTTGAACTTTCTGCTTCCGACTGCTAAAGTGAATCCGCAAACAAGCGAGTGCCACGCACGCTTCCTCTTGCAGCCTGGGCGATTCGCACAGCAGCCTGCTGCTCTGCCTTCGTTCTTATGCTCTTCGTAGCAGGTCGCGCTTTCGTTTAGCCGGAGACGAACAGTCGTCTGCTTCTCGCCCGGAGAGCACGGTGCTGGCAGCGAAAGCCTCCAGGCTGCTGCCTCTGCCCAAACACGCCTGGCCTCTGCACTTTCTCTCTCAGCGCTAGGTAGCAGCACATTCGGTCTGCCTTGTAGCCTGAATCTTAACGGAAAGCTTCTCAGCTAAGTCTCGCACAGAGAACAGGTTGAGGTCAACGAGCTTACGCGGAGCTTACCCTCGACGCGTGGAAACCTGTATTTGCAGCACATCCTAGTGGTAGCCCTCTTCCCTTTCCAGCCTGCACAGCGCGCAGTGCACAGATCGCGGTGCTCTCTGCACCTGCCTTCTCCCTTGCAAGTACCAGCGCCAAGCTTACAGCCTTGCAGGGAGCGAAGAGGCGGATAGGCGTCTCGCCCAGAAGAAGGTGCCAGGACCAAAAGATGGTCTTCCTTTCTGCTGCTCCTTGCCCGAATTGTGGTGCTGTGTTGAAAGTCTTGCCCAGCGAAAAGCTACTCCAGCAAGTGTTTCTCTCCAAACGCATTTCGCTGAGCGAGAGCTACACGGACAGTTTGCACTCGGTGAAACAGCAAGAAAATGCTTGTCCGTCGAGCTGAAGGAAAATCCCTGCACAGCACACTGTGGCTGCGTGCAGTGCTCACGCTGAAGAGCGGCAAAGCTCCAAGCCATGGCTGGGCTTCACTTCTGTCCAGAGCACAGAAGGCGAAGAACCAAGCAGCTGGGCACCGGGCTCATGTACTCAGGGGAGCCAATTTCAAATGTCCAGCCAAGAGCTGCTTCGCAAGCACATGCAGCTGAGAATGCTCTGGCTGCTTCAGAAAGGAAGGCGCAGCCCTTGCACTCCTGGACACAAGCTGGCCAGCAGCAGGTTCCTAAACCTTGCGTGCTGCAGAGTGCATGCAGCTGGAGCACAGCCAGAAGGAGGCGTCCAGAAAGAAGGCGTTCTTCAAGTCCCCCCCTCCTCCAGGCAGCCTTGAAACTGAGCACAACAAACTGCGCCTCGGGGAGCTTCTTCTTTCCTCAGCTAGATGGACCGTCCCCTTCTTCACTCTCGCAGCTCCCTTGCCCACTTGCAGCAGCTGCTGCCAAAGAAAAAGGCTCCAGGGGTAACAGCCTCTGCTGGGCTGAACCTTCCCCTTGCCTCACGTCAAGCACCAGAAACTGTCCTCTGCACTCTGTTTTTCCCTTCTCCACCGCATCTACCACTGTCATCTCTGCATCTCCAAGCATGAAGCTAGCAGAATTGGTTCCAGGGAATACTGGAAGAGAAATAGGTAGCAGCACAAGTAGCCGCAGCTTGAACTTTCTGCTTCCGACTGCTAAAGTGAATCCGCAAACAAGCGAGTGCCACGCACGCTTCCTCTTGCAGCCTGGGCGATTCGCACAGCAGCCTGCTGCTCTGCCTTCGTTCTTATGCTCTTCGTAGCAGGTCGCGCTTTCGTTTAGCCGGAGACGAACAGTCGTCTGCTTCTCGCCCGGAGAGCACGGTGCTGGCAGCGAAAGCCTCCAGGCTGCTGCCTCTGCCCAAACACGCCTGGCCTCTGCACTTTCTCTCTCAGCGCTAGGTAGCAGCACATTCGGTCTGCCTTGTAGCCTGAATCTTAACGGAAAGCTTCTCAGCTAAGTCTCGCACAGAGAACAGGTTGAGGTCAACGAGCTTACGCGGAGCTTACCCTCGACGCGTGGAAACCTGTATTTGCAGCACATCCTAGTGGTAGCCCTCTTCCCTTTCCAGCCTGCACAGCGCGCAGTGCACAGATCGCGGTGCTCTCTGCACCTGCCTTCTCCCTTGCAAGTACCAGCGCCAAGCTTACAGCCTTGCAGGGAGCGAAGAGGCGGATAGGCGTCTCGCCCAGAAGAAGGTGCCAGGACCAAAAGATGGTCTTCCTTTCTGCTGCTCCTTGCCCGAATTGTGATGCTGTGTTGAAAGTCTTGCCCAGCGAAAAGCTACTCCAGCAAGTGTTTCTCTCCAAACGCATTTCGCTGAGCGAGAGCTACACGGACAGTTTGCACTCGGTGAAACAGCAAGAAAATGCTTGTCCGTCGAGCTGAAGGAAAATCCCTGCACAGCACACTGTGGCTGCGTGCAGTGCTCACGCTGAAGAGCGGCAAAGCTCCAAGCCATGGCTGGGCTTCACTTCTGTCCAGAGCACAGAAGGCGAAGAAGCAAGCAGCTGGGCACCGGGCTCATGTACTCAGGGGAGCCAATTTCAAATGTCCAGCCAAGAGCTGCTTCGCAAGCACATGCAGCTGAGAATGCTCTGGCTGCTTCAGAAAGGAAGGCGCAGCCCTTGCACTCCTGGACACAAGCTGGCCAGCAGCAGGTTCCTAAACCTTGCGTGCTGCAGAGTGCATGCAGCTGGAGCACAGCCAGAAGGAGGCGTCCAGAAAGAAGGCGTTCTTCAAGTCCCCCCCTCCTCCAGGCAGCCTTGAAACTGAGCACAACAAACTGCGCCTCGGGGAGCTTCTTCTTTCCTCAGATAGATGGACCGTCCCCTTCTTCACTCTCGCAGCTCCCTTGCCCACTTGCAGCAGCTGCTGCCAAAGAAAAAGGCTCCAGGGGTAACAGCCTCTGCTGGGCTGAACCTTCCCCTTGCCTCACGTCAAGCACCAGAAACTGTCCTCTGCACTCTGTTTTTCCCTTCTGCACCGCATCTACCACTGTCATCTCTGCATCTCCAAGCATGAAGCTAGCAGAATTGCTTCCAGGGAATACTGGAAGAGAAATAGGTAGCAGCACAAGTAGCCGCAGCTTGAACTTTCTGCTTCCGACTGCTAAAGTGAATCCGCAAACAAGCGAGTGCCACGCACGCTTCCTCTTGCAGCCTGGGCGATTCGCACAGCAGCCTGCTGCTCTGCCTTCGTTCTTATGCTCTTCGTAGCAGGTCGCGCTTTCGTTTAGCCGGAGACGAACAGTCGTCTGCTTCTCGCCCGGAGAGCACGGTGCTGGCAGCGAAAGCCTCCAGGCTGCTGCCTCTGCCCAAACACGCCTGGCCTCTGCACTTTCTCTCTCAGCGCTAGGTAGCAGCACATTCGGTCTGCGTGGTAGCCTGAATCTTAACGGAAAGCTTCTCAGCTAAGTCTCGCACAGAGAACAGGTTGAGGTCAACGAGCTTACGCGGAGCTTACCCTCGACGCGTGGAAACCTGTATTTGCAGCACATCCTAGTGGTAGCCCTCTTCCCTTTCCAGCCTGCACAGCGCGCAGTGCACAGATCGCGGTGCTCTCTGCACCTGCCTTCTCCCTTGCAAGTACCAGCGCCAAGCTTACAGCCTTGCAGGGAGCGAAGAGGCGGATAGGCGTCTCGCCCAGAAGAAGGTGCCAGGACCAAAAGATGGTCTTCCTTTCTGCTGCTCCTTGCCCGAATTGTGGTGCTGTGTTGAAAGTCTTGCCCAGCGAAAAGCTACTCCAGCAAGTGTTTCTCTCCAAACGCATTTCGCTGAGCGAGAGCTACACGGACAGTTTGCACTCGGTGAAACAGCAAGAAAATGCTTGTCCGTCGAGCTGAAGGAAAATCCCTGCACAGCACACTGTGGCTGCGCGCAGTGTTCACGCTGAAGAGCGGCAAAGCTCCAAGCCATGGCTGGGCTTCACTTCTGTCCAGAGCACAGAAGGCGAAGAACCAAGCAGCTGGGCACCGGGCTCATGTACTCAGGGGAGCCAATTTCAAATGTCCAGCCAAGAGCTGCTTCGCAAGCACATGCAGCTGAGAATGCTCTGGCTGCTTCAGAAAGTAAGGCGCAGCCCTTGCACTCCTGGACACAAGCTGGCCAGCAGCAGGTTCCTAAACCTTGCGTGCTGCAGAGTGAATGCAGCTGGAGCACAGCCAGAAGGAGGCGTCCAGAAAGAAGGCGTTCTTCAAGTCCCCCCCTCCTCCAGGCAGCCTTGAAACTGAGCACAACAAACTGCGCCTCGGGGAGCTTCCTCCTCAGATAGATGGACCGTCCCCTTCTTCACTCTCGCAGCTCCCTTGCCCACTTGCAGCAGCTGCTGCCAAAGAAAAAGGCTCCAGGGGTAACAGCCTCTGCTGGGCTGAACCTTCCCCTTGCCTCACGTCAAGCACCAGAAACTGTCCTCTGCACTCTGTTTTTCCCTTCTCCACCGCATCTACCACTGTCATCTCTGCATCTCCAAGCATGAAGCTAGCAGAATTGGTTCCAGGGAATACTGGAAGAGAAATAGGTAGCAGCACAAGTAGCCGCAGGTTGAACTTTCTGCTTCCGACTGCTAAAGTGAATCCGCAAACAAGCGAGTGCCACGCACGCTTCCTCTTGCAGCCTGGGCGATTCGCACAGCAGCCTGCTGCTCTGCCTTCGTTCTTATGCTCTTCGTAGCAGGTCGCGCTTTCGTTTAGCCGGAGACGAACAGTCGTCTGCTTCTCGCCCGGAGAGCACGGTGCTGGCAGCGAAAGCCTCCAGGCTGCTGCCTCTGCCCAAACACGCCTGGCCTCTGCACTTTCTCTCTCAGCGCTAGGTAGCAGCACATTCGGTCTGCCTTGTAGCCTGAATCTTAACGGAAAGCTTCTCAGCTAAGTCTCGCACAGAGAACAGGTTGAGGTCAACGAGCTTACGCGGAGCTTACCCTCGACGCGTGGAAACCTGTATTTGCAGCACATCCTAGTGGTAGCCCTCTTCCCTTTCCAGCCTGCACAGCGCGCAGTGCACAGATCGCGGTGCTCTCTGCACCTGCCTTCTCCCTTGCAAGTACCAGCGCCAAGCTTACAGCCTTGCAGGGAGCGAAGAGGCGGATAGGCGTCTCGCCCAGAAGAAGGTGCCAGGACCAAAAGATGGTCTTCCTTTCTGCTGCTCCTTGCCCGAATTGTGGTGCTGTGTTGAAAGTCTTGCCCAGCGAAAAGCTACTCCAGCAAGTGTTTCTCTCCAAACGCATTTCGCTGAGCGAGAGCTACACGGACAGTTTGCACTCGGTGAAACAGCAAGAAAATGCTTGTCCGTCGAGCTGAAGGAAAATCCCTGCACAGCACACTGTGGCTGCGCGCAGTGTTCACGCTGAAGAGCGGCAAAGCTCCAAGCCATGGCTGGGCTTCACTTCTGTCCAGAGCACAGAAGGCGAAGAACCAAGCAGCTGGGCACCGGGCTCATGTACTCAGGGGAGCCAATTTCAAATGTCCAGCCAAGAGCTGCTTCACAAGCACATGCAGCTGAGAATGCTCTGGCTGCTTCAGAAAGGAAGGCGCAGCCCTTGCACTCCTGGACACAAGCTGGCCAGCAGCAGGTTCCTAAACCTTGCGTGCTGCAGAGTGCATGCAGCTGGAGCACAGCCAGAAGGAGGCGTCCAGAAAGAAGGCGTTCTTCAAGTCCCCCCCTCCTCCAGGCAGCCTTGAAACTGAGCACAACAAACTGCGCCTCGGGGAGCTTCTTCTTTCCTCAGCTAGATGGACCGTCCCCTTCTTCACTCTCGCAGCTCCCTTGCCCACTTGCAGCAGCTGCTGCCAAAGAAAAAGGCTCCAGGGGTAACAGCCGCTGCTGGGCTGAACCTTCCCCTTGCCTCACGTCAAGCACCAGAAACTGTCCTCTGCACTCTGTTTTTCCCTTCTCCACCGCATCTACCACTGTCATCTCTGCATCTCCAAGCATGAAGCTAGCAGAATTGGTTCCAGGGAATACTGGAAGAGAAATAGGTAGCAGCACAAGTAGCCGCAGCTTGAACTTTCTGCTTCCGACTGCTAAAGTGAATCCGCAAACAAGCGAGTGCCACGCACGCTTCCTCTTGCAGCCTGGGCGATTCGCACAGCAGCCTGCTGCTCTGCCTTCGTTCTTATGCTCTTCGTAGCAGGTCGCGCTTTCGTTTAGCCGGAGACGAACAGTCGTCTGCTTCTCGCCCGGAGAGCACGGTGCTGGCAGCGAAAGCCTCCAGGCTGCTGCCTCTGCCCAAACACGCCTGGCCTCTGCACTTTCTCTCTCAGCGCTAGGTAGCAGCACATTCGGTCTGCCTTGTAGCCTGAATCTTAACGGAAAGCTTCTCAGCTAAGTCTCGCACAGAGAACAGGTTGAGGTCAACGAGCTTACGCGGAGCTTACCCTCGACGCGTGGAAACCTGTATTTGCAGCACATCCTAGTGGTAGCCCTCTTCCCTTTCCAGCCTGCACAGCGCGCAGTGCACAGATCGCGGTGCTCTCTGCACCTGCCTTCTCACTTGCAAGTACCAGCGCCAAGCTTACAGCCTTGCAGGGAGCGAAGAGGCGGATAGGCGTCTCGCCCAGAAGAAGGTGCCAGGACCAAAAGATGGTCTTCCTTTCTGCTGCTCCTTGCCCGAATTGTGGTGCTGTGTTGAAAGTCTTGCCCAGCGAAAAGCTACTCCAGCAAGTGTTTCTCTCCAAACGCATTTCGCTGAGCGAGAGCTACACGGACAGTTTGCACTCGGTGAAACAGCAAGAAAATGCTTGTCCGTCGAGCTGAAGGAAAATCCCTGCACAGCACACTGTGGCTGCGCGCAGTGTTCACGCTGAAGAGCGGCAAAGCTCCAAGCCATGGCTGGGCTTCACTTCTGTCCAGAGCACAGAAGGCGAAGAACCAAGCAGCTGGGCACCGGGCTCATGTACTCAGGGGAGCCAATTTCAAATGTCCAGCCAAGAGCTGCTTCACAAGCACATGCAGCTGAGAATGCTCTGGCTGCTTCAGAAAGGAAGGCGCAGCCCTTGCACTCCTGGACACAAGCTGGCCAGCAGCAGGTTCCTAAACCTTGCGTGCTGCAGAGTGCATGCAGCTGGAGCACAGCCAGAAGGAGGCGTCCAGAAAGAAGGCGTTCTTCAAGTCCCCCCCTCCTCCAGGCAGCCTTGAAACTGAGCACAACAAACTGCGCCTCGGGGAGCTTCTTCTTTCCTCAGCTAGATGGACCGTCCCCTTCTTCACTCTCGCAGCTCCCTTGCCCACTTGCAGCAGCTGCTGCCAAAGAAAAAGGCTCCAGGGGTAACAGCCTCTGCTGGGCTGAACCTTCCCCTTGCCTCACGTCAAGCACCAGAAACTGTCCTCTGCACTCTGTTTTTCCCTTCTGCACCGCATCTACCACTGTCATCTCTGCATCTCCAAGCATGAAGCTAGCAGAATTGCTTCCAGGGAATACTGGAAGAGAAATAGGTAGCAGCACAAGTAGCCGCAGGTTGAACTTTCTGCTTCCGACTGCTAAAGTGAATCCGCAAACAAGCGAGTGCCACGCACGCTTCCTCTTGCAGCCTGGGCGATTCGCACAGCAGCCTGCTGCTCTGCCTTCGTTCTTATGCTCTTCGTAGCAGGTCGCGCTTTCGTTTAGCCGGAGACGAACAGTCGTCTGCTTCTCGCCCGGAGAGCACGGTGCTGGCAGCGAAAGCCTCCAGGCTGCTGCCTCTGCCCAAACACGCCTGGCCTCTGCACTTTCTCTCTCAGCGCTAGGTAGCAGCACATTCGGTCTGCCTTGTAGCCTGAATCTTAACGGAAAGCTTCTCAGCTAAGTCTCGCACAGAGAACAGGTTGAGGTCAACGAGCTTACGCGGAGCTTACCCTCGACGCGTGGAAACCTGTATTTGCAGCACATCCTAGTGGTAGCCCTCTTCCCTTTCCAGCCTGCACAGCGCGCAGTGCACAGATCGCGGTGCTCTCTGCACCTGCCTTCTCACTTGCAAGTACCAGCGCCAAGCTTACAGCCTTGCAGGGAGCGAAGAGGCGGATAGGCGTCTCGCCCAGAAGAAGGTGCCAGGACCAAAAGATGGTCTTCCTTTCTGCTGCTCCTTGCCCGAATTGTGGTGCTGTGTTGAAAGTCTTGCCCAGCGAAAAGCTACTCCAGCAAGTGTTTCTCTCCAAACGCATTTCGCTGAGCGAGAGCTACACGGACAGTTTGCACTCGGTGAAACAGCAAGAAAATGCTTGTCCGTCGAGCTGAAGGAAAATCCCTGCACAGCACACTGTGGCTGCGCGCAGTGTTCACGCTGAAGAGCGGCAAAGCTCCAAGCCATGGCTGGGCTTCACTTCTGTCCAGAGCACAGAAGGCGAAGAACCAAGCAGCTGGGCACCGGGCTCATGTACTCAGGGGAGCCAATTTCAAATGTCCAGCCAAGAGCTGCTTCGCAAGCACATGCAGCTGAGAATGCTCTGGCTGCTTCAGAAAGGAAGGCGCAGCCCTTGCACTCCTGGACACAAGCTGGCCAGCAGCAGGTTCCTAAACCTTGCGTGCTGCAGAGTGCATGCAGCTGGAGCACAGCCAGAAGGAGGCGTCCAGAAAGAAGGCGTTCTTCAAGTCCCCCCCTCCTCCAGGCAGCCTTGAAACTGAGCACAACAAACTGCGCCTCGGGGAGCTTCTTCTTTCCTCAGATAGATGGACCGTCCCCTTCTTCACTCTCGCAGCTCCCTTGCCCACTTGCAGCAGCTGCTGCCAAAGAAAAAGGCTCCAGGGGTAACAGCCTCTGCTGGGCTGAACCTTCCCCTTGCCTCACGTCAAGCACCAGAAACTGTCCTCTGCACTCTGTTTTTCCCTTCTCCACCGCATCTACCACTGTCATCTCTGCATCTCCAAGCATGAAGCTAGCAGAATTGCTTCCAGGGAATACTGGAAGAGAAATAGGTAGCAGCACAAGTAGCCGCAGGTTGAACTTTCTGCTTCCGACTGCTAAAGTGAATCCGCAAACAAGCGAGTGCCACGCACGCTTCCTCTTGCAGCCTGGGCGATTCGCACAGCAGCCTGCTGCTCTGCCTTCGTTCTTATGCTCTTCGTAGCAGGTCGCGCTTTCGTTTAGCCGGAGACGAACAGTCGTCTGCTTCTCGCCCGGAGAGCACGGTGCTGGCAGCGAAAGCCTCCAGGCTGCTGCCTCTGCCCAAACACGCCTGGCCTCTGCACTTTCTCTCTCAGCGCTAGGTAGCAGCACATTCGGTCTGCGTGGTAGCCTGAATCTTAACGGAAAGCTTCTCAGCTAAGTCTCGCACAGAGAACAGGTTGAGGTCAACGAGCTTACGCGGAGCTTACCCTCGACGCGTGGAAACCTGTATTTGCAGCACATCCTAGTGGTAGCCCTCTTCCCTTTCCAGCCTGCACAGCGCGCAGTGCACAGATCGCGGTGCTCTCTGCACCTGCCTTCTCCCTTGCAAGTACCAGCGCCAAGCTTACAGCCTTGCAGGGAGCGAAGAGGCGGATAGGCGTCTCGCCCAGAAGAAGGTGCCAGGACCAAAAGATGGTCTTCCTTTCTGCTGCTCCTTGCCCGAATTGTGGTGCTGTGTTGAAAGTCTTGCCCAGCGAAAAGCTACTCCAGCAAGTGTTTCTCTCCAAACGCATTTCGCTGAGCGAGAGCTACACGGACAGTTTGCACTCGGTGAAACAGCAAGAAAATGCTTGTCCGTCGAGCTGAAGGAAAATCCCTGCACAGCACACTGTGGCTGCGTGCAGTGCTCACGCTGAAGAGCGGCAAAGCTCCAAGCCATGGCTGGGCTTCACTTCTGTCCAGAGCACAGAAGGCGAAGAACCAAGCAGCTGGGCACCGGGCTCATGTACTCAGGGGAGCCAATTTCAAATGTCCAGCCAAGAGCTGCTTCACAAGCACATGCAGCTGAGAATGCTCTGGCTGCTTCAGAAAGTAAGGCGCAGCCCTTGCACTCCTGGACACAAGGTGGCCAGCAGCAGGTTCCTAAACCTTGCGTGCTGCAGAGTGCATGCAGCTGGAGCACAGCCAGAAGGAGGCGTCCAGAAAGAAGGCGTTCTTCAAGTCCCCCCCTCCTCCAGGCAGCCTTGAAACTGAGCACAACAAACTGCGCCTCGGGGAGCTTCTTCTTTCCTCAGATAGATGGACCGTCCCCTTCTTCACTCTCGCAGCTCCCTTGCCCACTTGCAGCAGCTGCTGCCAAAGAAAAAGGCTCCAGGGGTAACAGCCTCTGCTGGGCTGAACCTTCCCCTTGCCTCACGTCAAGCACCAGAAACTGTCCTCTGCACTCTGTTTTTCCCTTCTCCACCGCATCTACCACTGTCATCTCTGCATCGCCAAGCATGAAGCTAGCAGAATTGGTTCCAGGGAATACTGGAAGAGAAATAGGTAGCAGCACAAGTAGCCGCAGCTTGAACTTTCTGCTTCCGACTGCTAAAGTGAATCCGCAAACAAGCGAGTGCCACGCACGCTTCCTCTTGCAGCCTGGGCGATTCGCACAGCAGCCTGCTGCTCTGCCTTCGTTCTTATGCTCTTCGTAGCAGGTCGCGCTTTCGTTTAGCCGGAGACGAACAGTCGTCTGCTTCTCGCCCGGAGAGCACGGTGCTGGCAGCGAAAGCCTCCAGGCTGCTGCCTCTGCCCAAACACGCCTGGCCTCTGCACTTTCTCTCTCAGCGCTAGGTAGCAGCACATTCGGTCTGCCTTGTAGCCTGAATCTTAACGGAAAGCTTCTCAGCTAAGTCTCGCACAGAGAACAGGTTGAGGTCAACGAGCTTACGCGGAGCTTACCCTCGACGCGTGGAAACCTGTATTTGCAGCACATCCTAGTGGTAGCCCTCTTCCCTTTCCAGCCTGCACAGCGCGCAGTGCACAGATCGCGGTGCTCTCTGCACCTGCCTTCTCACTTGCAAGTACCAGCGCCAAGCTTACAGCCTTGCAGGGAGCGAAGAGGCGGATAGGCGTCTCGCCCAGAAGAAGGTGCCAGGACCAAAAGATGGTCTTCCTTTCTGCTGCTCCTTGCCCGAATTGTGGTGCTGTGTTGAAAGTCTTGCCCAGCGAAAAGCTACTCCAGCAAGTGTTTCTCTCCAAACGCATTTCGCTGAGCGAGAGCTACACGGACAGTTTGCACTCGGTGAAACAGCAAGAAAATGCTTGTCCGTCGAGCTGAAGGAAAATCCCTGCACAGCACACTGTGGCTGCGCGCAGTGTTCACGCTGAAGAGCGGCAAAGCTCCAAGCCATGGCTGGGCTTCACTTCTGTCCAGAGCACAGAAGGCGAAGAACCAAGCAGCTGGGCACCGGGCTCATGTACTCAGGGGAGCCAATTTCAAATGTCCAGCCAAGAGCTGCTTCGCAAGCACATGCAGCTGAGAATGCTCTGGCTGCTTCAGAAAGGAAGGCGCAGCCCTTGCACTCCTGGACACAAGCTGGCCAGCAGCAGGTTCCTAAACCTTGCGTGCTGCAGAGTGCATGCAGCTGGAGCACAGCCAGAAGGAGGCGTCCAGAAAGAAGGCGTTCTTCAAGTCCCCCCCTCCTCCAGGCAGCCTTGAAACTGAGCACAACAAACTGCGCCTCGGGGAGCTTCTTCTTTCCTCAGCTAGATGGACCGTCCCCTTCTTCACTCTCGCAGCTCCCTTGCCCACTTGCAGCAGCTGCTGCCAAAGAAAAAGGCTCCAGGGGTAACAGCCTCTGCTGGGCTGAACCTTCCCCTTGCCTCACGTCAAGCACCAGAAACTGTCCTCTGCACTCTGTTTTTCCCTTCTCCACCGCATCTACCACTGTCATCTCTGCATCTCCAAGCATGAAGCTAGCAGAATTGGTTCCAGGGAATACTGGAAGAGAAATAGGTAGCAGCACAAGTAGCCGCAGGTTGAACTTTCTGCTTCCGACTGCTAAAGTGAATCCGCAAACAAGCGAGTGCCACGCACGCTTCCTCTTGCAGCCTGGGCGATTCGCACAGCAGCCTGCTGCTCTGCCTTCGTTCTTATGCTCTTCGTAGCAGGTCGCGCTTTCGTTTAGCCGGAGACGAACAGTCGTCTGCTTCTCGCCCGGAGAGCACGGTGCTGGCAGCGAAAGCCTCCAGGCTGCTGCCTCTGCCCAAACACGCCTGGCCTCTGCACTTTCTCTCTCAGCGCTAGGTAGCAGCACATTCGGTCTGCCTTGTAGCCTGAATCTTAACGGAAAGCTTCTCAGCTAAGTCTCGCACAGAGAACAGGTTGAGGTCAACGAGCTTACGCGGAGCTTACCCTCGACGCGTGGAAACCTGTATTTGCAGCACATCCTAGTGGTAGCCCTCTTCCCTTTCCAGCCTGCACAGCGCGCAGTGCACAGATCGCGGTGCTCTCTGCACCTGCCTTCTCACTTGCAAGTACCAGCGCCAAGCTTACAGCCTTGCAGGGAGCGAAGAGGCGGATAGGCGTCTCGCCCAGAAGAAGGTGCCAGGACGAAAAGATGGTCTTCCTTTCTGCTGCTCCTTGCCCGAATTGTGGTGCTGTGTTGAAAGTCTTGCCCAGCGAAAAGCTACTCCAGCAAGTGTTTCTCTCCAAACGCATTTCGCTGAGCGAGAGCTACACGGACAGTTTGCACTCGGTGAAACAGCAAGAAAATGCTTGTCCGTCGAGCTGAAGGAAAATCCCTGCACAGCACACTGTGGCTGCGTGCAGTGCTCACGCTGAAGAGCGGCAAAGCTCCAAGCCATGGCTGGGCTTCACTTCTGTCCAGAGCACAGAAGGCGAAGAACCAAGCAGCTGGGCACCGGGCTCATGTACTCAGGGGAGCCAATTTCAAATGTCCAGCCAAGAGCTGCTTCACAAGCACATGCAGCTGAGAATGCTCTGGCTGCTTCAGAAAGTAAGGCGCAGCCCTTGCACTCCTGGACACAAGCTGGCCAGCAGCAGGTTCCTAAACCTTGCGTGCTGCAGAGTGCATGCAGCTGGAGCACAGCCAGAAGGAGGCGTCCAGAAAGAAGGCGTTCTTCAAGTCCCCCCCTCCTCCAGGCAGCCTTGAAACTGAGCACAACAAACTGCGCCTCGGGGAGCTTCTTCTTTCCTCAGCTAGATGGACCGTCCCCTTCTTCACTCTCGCAGCTCCCTTGCCCACTTGCAGCAGCTGCTGCCAAAGAAAAAGGCTCCAGGGGTAACAGCCTCTGCTGGGCTGAACCTTCCCCTTGCCTCACGTCAAGCACCAGAAACTGTCCTCTGCACTCTGTTTTTCCCTTCTCCACCGCATCTACCACTGTCATCTCTGCATCGCCAAGCATGAAGCTAGCAGAATTGGTTCCAGGGAATACTGGAAGAGAAATAGGTAGCAGCACAAGTAGCCGCAGCTTGAACTTTCTGCTTCCGACTGCTAAAGTGAATCCGCAAACAAGCGAGTGCCACGCACGCTTCCTCTTGCAGCCTGGGCGATTCGCACAGCAGCCTGCTGCTCTGCCTTCGTTCTTATGCTCTTCGTAGCAGGTCGCGCTTTCGTTTAGCCGGAGACGAACAGTCGTCTGCTTCTCGCCCGGAGAGCACGGTGCTGGCAGCGAAAGCCTCCAGGCTGCTGCCTCTGCCCAAACACGCCTGGCCTCTGCACTTTCTCTCTCAGCGCTAGGTAGCAGCACATTCGGTCTGCGTGGTAGCCTGAATCTTAACGGAAAGCTTCTCAGCTAAGTCTCGCACAGAGAACAGGTTGAGGTCAACGAGCTTACGCGGAGCTTACCCTCGACGCGTGGAAACCTGTATTTGCAGCACATCCTAGTGGTAGCCCTCTTCCCTTTCCAGCCTGCACAGCGCGCAGTGCACAGATCGCGGTGCTCTCTGCACCTGCCTTCTCCCTTGCAAGTACCAGCGCCAAGCTTACAGCCTTGCAGGGAGCGAAGAGGCGGATAGGCGTCTCGCCCAGAAGAAGGTGCCAGGACCAAAAGATGGTCTTCCTTTCTGCTGCTCCTTGCCCGAATTGTGGTGCTGTGTTGAAAGTCTTGCCCAGCGAAAAGCTACTCCAGCAAGTGTTTCTCTCCAAACGCATTTCGCTGAGCGAGAGCTACACGGACAGTTTGCACTCGGTGAAACAGCAAGAAAATGCTTGTCCGTCGAGCTGAAGGAAAATCCCTGCACAGCACACTGTGGCTGCGCGCAGTGTTCACGCTGAAGAGCGGCAAAGCTCCAAGCCATGGCTGGGCTTCACTTCTGTCCAGAGCACAGAAGGCGAAGAACCAAGCAGCTGGGCACCGGGCTCATGTACTCAGGGGAGCCAATTTCAAATGTCCAGCCAAGAGCTGCTTCGCAAGCACATGCAGCTGAGAATGCTCTGGCTGCTTCAGAAAGGAAGGCGCAGCCCTTGCACTCCTGGACACAAGCTGGCCAGCAGCAGGTTCCTAAACCTTGCGTGCTGCAGAGTGCATGCAGCTGGAGCACAGCCAGAAGGAGGCGTCCAGAAAGAAGGCGTTCTTCAAGTCCCCCCCTCCTCCAGGCAGCCTTGAAACTGAGCACAACAAACTGCGCCTCGGGGAGCTTCTTCTTTCCTCAGCTAGATGGACCGTCCCCTTCTTCACTCTCGCAGCTCCCTTGCCCACTTGCAGCAGCTGCTGCCAAAGAAAAAGGCTCCAGGGGTAACAGCCTCTGCTGGGCTGAACCTTCCCCTTGCCTCACGTCAAGCACCAGAAACTGTCCTCTGCACTCTGTTTTTCCCTTCTCCACCGCATCTACCACTGTCATCTCTGCATCTCCAAGCATGAAGCTAGCAGAATTGCTTCCAGGGAATACTGGAAGAGAAATAGGTAGCAGCACAAGTAGCCGCAGCTTGAACTTTCTGCTTCCGACTGCTAAAGTGAATCCGCAAACAAGCGAGTGCCACGCACGCTTCCTCTTGCAGCCTGGGCGATTCGCACAGCAGCCTGCTGCTCTGCCTTCGTTCTTATGCTCTTCGTAGCAGGTCGCGCTTTCGTTTAGCCGGAGACGAACAGTCGTCTGCTTCTCGCCCGGAGAGCACGGTGCTGGCAGCGAAAGCCTCCAGGCTGCTGCCTCTGCCCAAACACGCCTGGCCTCTGCACTTTCTCTCTCAGCGCTAGGTAGCAGCACATTCGGTCTGCCTTGTAGCCTGAATCTTAACGGAAAGCTTCTCAGCTAAGTCTCGCACAGAGAACAGGTTGAGGTCAACGAGCTTACGCGGAGCTTACCCTCGACGCGTGGAAACCTGTATTTGCAGCACATCCTAGTGGTAGCCCTCTTCCCTTTCCAGCCTGCACAGCGCGCAGTGCACAGATCGCGGTGCTCTCTGCACCTGCCTTCTCCCTTGCAAGTACCAGCGCCAAGCTTACAGCCTTGCAGGGAGCGAAGAGGCGGATAGGCGTCTCGCCCAGAAGAAGGTGCCAGGACCAAAAGATGGTCTTCCTTTCTGCTGCTCCTTGCCCGAATTGTGGTGCTGTGTTGAAAGTCTTGCCCAGCGAAAAGCTACTCCAGCAAGTGTTTCTCTCCAAACGCATTTCGCTGAGCGAGAGCTACACGGACAGTTTGCACTCGGTGAAACAGCAAGAAAATGCTTGTCCGTCGAGCTGAAGGAAAATCCCTGCACAGCACACTGTGGCTGCGCGCAGTGTTCACGCTGAAGAGCGGCAAAGCTCCAAGCCATGGCTGGGCTTCACTTCTGTCCAGAGCACAGAAGGCGAAGAACCAAGCAGCTGGGCACCGGGCTCATGTACTCAGGGGAGCCAATTTCAGATGTCCAGCCAAGAGCTGCTTCGCAAGCACATGCAGCTGAGAATGCTCTGGCTGCTTCAGAAAGGAAGGCGCAGCCCTTGCACTCCTGGACACAAGCTGGCCAGCAGCAGGTTCCTAAACCTTGCGTGCTGCAGAGTGAATGCAGCTGGAGCACAGCCAGAAGGAGGCGTCCAGAAAGAAGGCGTTCTTCAAGTCCCCCCCTCCTCCAGGCAGCCTTGAAACTGAGCACAACAAACTGCGCCTCGGGGAGCTTCTTCTTTCCTCAGCTAGATGGACCGTCCCCTTCTTCACTCTCGCAGCTCCCTTGCCCACTTGCAGCAGCTGCTGCCAAAGAAAAAGGCTCCAGGGGTAACAGCCTCTGCTGGGCTGAACCTTCCCCTTGCCTCACGTCAAGCACCAGAAACTGTCCTCTGCACTCTGTTTTTCCCTTCTCCACCGCATCTACCACTGTCATCTCTGCATCTCCAAGCATGAAGCTAGCAGAATTGCTTCCAGGGAATACTGGAAGAGAAATAGGTAGCAGCACAAGTAGCCGCAGGTTGAACTTTCTGCTTCCGACTGCTAAAGTGAATCCGCAAACAAGCGAGTGCCACGCACGCTTCCTCTTGCAGCCTGGGCGATTCGCACAGCAGCCTGCTGCTCTGCCTTCGTTCTTATGCTCTTCGTAGCAGGTCGCGCTTTCGTTTAGCCGGAGACGAACAGTCGTCTGCTTCTCGCCCGGAGAGCACGGTGCTGGCAGCGAAAGCCTCCAGGCTGCTGCCTCTGCCCAAACACGCCTGGCCTCTGCACTTTCTCTCTCAGCGCTAGGTAGCAGCACATTCGGTCTGCCTTGTAGCCTGAATCTTAACGGAAAGCTTCTCAGCTAAGTCTCGCACAGAGAACAGGTTGAGGTCAACGAGCTTACGCGGAGCTTACCCTCGACGCGTGGAAACCTGTATTTGCAGCACATCCTAGTGGTAGCCCTCTTCCCTTTCCAGCCTGCACAGCGCGCAGTGCACAGATCGCGGTGCTCTCTGCACCTGCCTTCTCCCTTGCAAGTACCAGCGCCAAGCTTACAGCCTTGCAGGGAGCGAAGAGGCGGATAGGCGTCTCGCCCAGAAGAAGGTGCCAGGACCAAAAGATGGTCTTCCTTTCTGCTGCTCCTTGCCCGAATTGTGGTGCTGTGTTGAAAGTCTTGCCCAGCGAAAAGCTACTCCAGCAAGTGTTTCTCTCCAAACGCATTTCGCTGAGCGAGAGCTACACGGACAGTTTGCACTCGGTGAAACAGCAAGAAAATGCTTGTCCGTCGAGCTGAAGGAAAATCCCTGCACAGCACACTGTGGCTGCGTGCAGTGCTCACGCTGAAGAGCGGCAAAGCTCCAAGCCATGGCTGGGCTTCACTTCTGTCCAGAGCACAGAAGGCGAAGAACCAAGCAGCTGGGCACCGGGCTCATGTACTCAGGGGAGCCAATTTCAAATGTCCAGCCAAGAGCTGCTTCGCAAGCACATGCAGCTGAGAATGCTCTGGCTGCTTCAGAAAGTAAGGCGCAGCCCTTGCACTCCTGGACACAAGCTGGCCAGCAGCAGGTTCCTAAACCTTGCGTGCTGCAGAGTGCATGCAGCTGGAGCACAGCCAGAAGGAGGCGTCCAGAAAGAAGGCGTTCTTCAAGTCCCCCCCTCCTCCAGGCAGCCTTGAAACTGAGCACAACAAACTGCGCTTCGGGGAGCTTCTTCTTTCCTCAGCTAGATGGACCGTCCCCTTCTTCACTCTCGCAGCTCCCTTGCCCACTTGCAGCAGCTGCTGCCAAAGAAAAAGGCTCCAGGGGTAACAGCCTCTGCTGGGCTGAACCTTCCCCTTGCCTCACGTCAAGCACCAGAAACTGTCCTCTGCACTCTGTTTTTCCCTTCTGCACCGCATCTACCACTGTCATCTCTGCATCTCCAAGCATGAAGCTAGCAGAATTGCTTCCAGGGAATACTGGAAGAGAAATAGGTAGCAGCACAAGTAGCCGCAGGTTGAACTTTCTGCTTCCGACTGCTAAAGTGAATCCGCAAACAAGCGAGTGCCACGCACGCTTCCTCTTGCAGCCTGGGCGATTCGCACAGCAGCCTGCTGCTCTGCCTTCGTTCTTATGCTCTTCGTAGCAGGTCGCGCTTTCGTTTAGCCGGAGACGAACAGTCGTCTGCTTCTCGCCCGGAGAGCACGGTGCTGGCAGCGAAAGCCTCCAGGCTGCTGCCTCTGCCCAAACACGCCTGGCCTCTGCACTTTCTCTCTCAGCGCTAGGTAGCAGCACATTCGGTCTGCGTGGTAGCCTGAATCTTAACGGAAAGCTTCTCAGCTAAGTCTCGCACAGAGAACAGGTTGAGGTCAACGAGCTTACGCGGAGCTTACCCTCGACGCGTGGAAACCTGTATTTGCAGCACATCCTAGTGGTAGCCCTCTTCCCTTTCCAGCCTGCACAGCGCGCAGTGCACAGATCGCGGTGCTCTCTGCACCTGCCTTCTCCCTTGCAAGTACCAGCGCCAAGCTTACAGCCTTGCAGGGAGCGAAGAGGCGGATAGGCGTCTCGCCCAGAAGAAGGTGCCAGGACCAAAAGATGGTCTTCCTTTCTGCTGCTCCTTGCCCGAATTGTGGTGCTGTGTTGAAAGTCTTGCCCAGCGAAAAGCTACTCCAGCAAGTGTTTCTCTCCAAACGCATTTCGCTGAGCGAGAGCTACACGGACAGTTTGCACTCGGTGAAACAGCAAGAAAATGCTTGTCCGTCGAGCTGAAGGAAAATCCCTGCACAGCACACTGTGGCTGCGTGCAGTGCTCACGCTGAAGAGCGGCAAAGCTCCAAGCCATGGCTGGGCTTCACTTCTGTCCAGAGCACAGAAGGCGAAGAACCAAGCAGCTGGGCACCGGGCTCATGTACTCAGGGGAGCCAATTTCAAATGTCCAGCCAAGAGCTGCTTCACAAGCACATGCAGCTGAGAATGCTCTGGCTGCTTCAGAAAGTAAGGCGCAGCCCTTGCACTCCTGGACACAAGGTGGCCAGCAGCAGGTTCCTAAACCTTGCGTGCTGCAGAGTGCATGCAGCTGGAGCACAGCCAGAAGGAGGCGTCCAGAAAGAAGGCGTTCTTCAAGTCCCCCCCTCCTCCAGGCAGCCTTGAAACTGAGCACAACAAACTGCGCCTCGGGGAGCTTCTTCTTTCCTCAGATAGATGGACCGTCCCCTTCTTCACTCTCGCAGCTCCCTTGCCCACTTGCAGCAGCTGCTGCCAAAGAAAAAGGCTCCAGGGGTAACAGCCTCTGCTGGGCTGAACCTTCCCCTTGCCTCACGTCAAGCACCAGAAACTGTCCTCTGCACTCTGTTTTTCCCTTCTCCACCGCATCTACCACTGTCATCTCTGCATCGCCAAGCATGAAGCTAGCAGAATTGGTTCCAGGGAATACTGGAAGAGAAATAGGTAGCAGCACAAGTAGCCGCAGGTTGAACTTTCTGCTTCCGACTGCTAAAGTGAATCCGCAAACAAGCGAGTGCCACGCACGCTTCCTCTTGCAGCCTGGGCGATTCGCACAGCAGCCTGCTGCTCTGCCTTCGTTCTTATGCTCTTCGTAGCAGGTCGCGCTTTCGTTTAGCCGGAGACGAACAGTCGTCTGCTTCTCGCCCGGAGAGCACGGTGCTGGCAGCGAAAGCCTCCAGGCTGCTGCCTCTGCCCAAACACGCCTGGCCTCTGCACTTTCTCTCTCAGCGCTAGGTAGCAGCACATTCGGTCTGCCTTGTAGCCTGAATCTTAACGGAAAGCTTCTCAGCTAAGTCTCGCACAGAGAACAGGTTGAGGTCAACGAGCTTACGCGGAGCTTACCCTCGACGCGTGGAAACCTGTATTTGCAGCACATCCTAGTGGTAGCCCTCTTCCCTTTCCAGCCTGCACAGCGCGCAGTGCACAGATCGCGGTGCTCTCTGCACCTGCCTTCTCACTTGCAAGTACCAGCGCCAAGCTTACAGCCTTGCAGGGAGCGAAGAGGCGGATAGGCGTCTCGCCCAGAAGAAGGTGCCAGGACCAAAAGATGGTCTTCCTTTCTGCTGCTCCTTGCCCGAATTGTGGTGCTGTGTTGAAAGTCTTGCCCAGCGAAAAGCTACTCCAGCAAGTGTTTCTCTCCAAACGCATTTCGCTGAGCGAGAGCTACACGGACAGTTTGCACTCGGTGAAACAGCAAGAAAATGCTTGTCCGTCGAGCTGAAGGAAAATCCCTGCACAGCACACTGTGGCTGCGCGCAGTGTTCACGCTGAAGAGCGGCAAAGCTCCAAGCCATGGCTGGGCTTCACTTCTGTCCAGAGCACAGAAGGCGAAGAACCAAGCAGCTGGGCACCGGGCTCATGTACTCAGGGGAGCCAATTTCAAATGTCCAGCCAAGAGCTGCTTCGCAAGCACATGCAGCTGAGAATGCTCTGGCTGCTTCAGAAAGGAAGGCGCAGCCCTTGCACTCCTGGACACAAGCTGGCCAGCAGCAGGTTCCTAAACCTTGCGTGCTGCAGAGTGCATGCAGCTGGAGCACAGCCAGAAGGAGGCGTCCAGAAAGAAGGCGTTCTTCAAGTCCCCCCCTCCTCCAGGCAGCCTTGAAACTGAGCACAACAAACTGCGCCTCGGGGAGCTTCTTCTTTCCTCAGCTAGATGGACCGTCCCCTTCTTCACTCTCGCAGCTCCCTTGCCCACTTGCAGCAGCTGCTGCCAAAGAAAAAGGCTCCAGGGGTAACAGCCTCTGCTGGGCTGAACCTTCCCCTTGCCTCACGTCAAGCACCAGAAACTGTCCTCTGCACTCTGTTTTTCCCTTCTCCACCGCATCTACCACTGTCATCTCTGCATCTCCAAGCATGAAGCTAGCAGAATTGCTTCCAGGGAATACTGGAAGAGAAATAGGTAGCAGCACAAGTAGCCGCAGCTTGAACTTTCTGCTTCCGACTGCTAAAGTGAATCCGCAAACAAGCGAGTGCCACGCACGCTTCCTCTTGCAGCCTGGGCGATTCGCACAGCAGCCTGCTGCTCTGCCTTCGTTCTTATGCTCTTCGTAGCAGGTCGCGCTTTCGTTTAGCCGGAGACGAACAGTCGTCTGCTTCTCGCCCGGAGAGCACGGTGCTGGCAGCGAAAGCCTCCAGGCTGCTGCCTCTGCCCAAACACGCCTGGCCTCTGCACTTTCTCTCTCAGCGCTAGGTAGCAGCACATTCGGTCTGCCTTGTAGCCTGAATCTTAACGGAAAGCTTCTCAGCTAAGTCTCGCACAGAGAACAGGTTGAGGTCAACGAGCTTACGCGGAGCTTACCCTCGACGCGTGGAAACCTGTATTTGCAGCACATCCTAGTGGTAGCCCTCTTCCCTTTCCAGCCTGCACAGCGCGCAGTGCACAGATCGCGGTGCTCTCTGCACCTGCCTTCTCACTTGCAAGTACCAGCGCCAAGCTTACAGCCTTGCAGGGAGCGAAGAGGCGGATAGGCGTCTCGCCCAGAAGAAGGTGCCAGGACGAAAAGATGGTCTTCCTTTCTGCTGCTCCTTGCCCGAATTGTGGTGCTGTGTTGAAAGTCTTGCCCAGCGAAAAGCTACTCCAGCAAGTGTTTCTCTCCAAACGCATTTCGCTGAGCGAGAGCTACACGGACAGTTTGCACTCGGTGAAACAGCAAGAAAATGCTTGTCCGTCGAGCTGAAGGAAAATCCCTGCACAGCACACTGTGGCTGCGTGCAGTGCTCACGCTGAAGAGCGGCAAAGCTCCAAGCCATGGCTGGGCTTCACTTCTGTCCAGAGCACAGAAGGCGAAGAACCAAGCAGCTGGGCACCGGGCTCATGTACTCAGGGGAGCCAATTTCAAATGTCCAGCCAAGAGCTGCTTCGCAAGCACATGCAGCTGAGAATGCTCTGGCTGCTTCAGAAAGGAAGGCGCAGCCCTTGCACTCCTGGACACAAGCTGGCCAGCAGCAGGTTCCTAAACCTTGCGTGCTGCAGAGTGCATGCAGCTGGAGCACAGCCAGAAGGAGGCGTCCAGAAAGAAGGCGTTCTTCAAGTCCCCCCCTCCTCCAGGCAGCCTTGAAACTGAGCACAACAAACTGCGCCTCGGGGAGCTTCTTCTTTCCTCAGATAGATGGACCGTCCCCTTCTTCACTCTCGCAGCTCCCTTGCCCACTTGCAGCAGCTGCTGCCAAAGAAAAAGGCTCCAGGGGTAACAGCCTCTGCTGGGCTGAACCTTCCCCTTGCCTCACGTCAAGCACCAGAAACTGTCCTCTGCACTCTGTTTTTCCCTTCTCCACCGCATCTACCACTGTCATCTCTGCATCTCCAAGCATGAAGCTAGCAGAATTGGTTCCAGGGAATACTGGAAGAGAAATAGGTAGCAGCACAAGTAGCCGCAGGTTGAACTTTCTGCTTCCGACTGCTAAAGTGAATCCGCAAACAAGCGAGTGCCACGCACGCTTCCTCTTGCAGCCTGGGCGATTCGCACAGCAGCCTGCTGCTCTGCCTTCGTTCTTATGCTCTTCGTAGCAGGTCGCGCTTTCGTTTAGCCGGAGACGAACAGTCGTCTGCTTCTCGCCCGGAGAGCACGGTGCTGGCAGCGAAAGCCTCCAGGCTGCTGCCTCTGCCCAAACACGCCTGGCCTCTGCACTTTCTCTCTCAGCGCTAGGTAGCAGCACATTCGGTCTGCCTTGTAGCCTGAATCTTAACGGAAAGCTTCTCAGCTAAGTCTCGCACAGAGAACAGGTTGAGGTCAACGAGCTTACGCGGAGCTTACCCTCGACGCGTGGAAACCTGTATTTGCAGCACATCCTAGTGGTAGCCCTCTTCCCTTTCCAGCCTGCACAGCGCGCAGTGCACAGATCGCGGTGCTCTCTGCACCTGCCTTCTCCCTTGCAAGTACCAGCGCCAAGCTTACAGCCTTGCAGGGAGCGAAGAGGCGGATAGGCGTCTCGCCCAGAAGAAGGTGCCAGGACCAAAAGATGGTCTTCCTTTCTGCTGCTCCTTGCCCGAATTGTGGTGCTGTGTTGAAAGTCTTGCCCAGCGAAAAGCTACTCCAGCAAGTGTTTCTCTCCAAACGCATTTCGCTGAGCGAGAGCTACACGGACAGTTTGCACTCGGTGAAACAGCAAGAAAATGCTTGTCCGTCGAGCTGAAGGAAAATCCCTGCACAGCACACTGTGGCTGCGCGCAGTGTTCACGCTGAAGAGCGGCAAAGCTCCAAGCCATGGCTGGGCTTCACTTCTGTCCAGAGCACAGAAGGCGAAGAACCAAGCAGCTGGGCACCGGGCTCATGTACTCAGGGGAGCCAATTTCAGATGTCCAGCCAAGAGCTGCTTCGCAAGCACATGCAGCTGAGAATGCTCTGGCTGCTTCAGAAAGGAAGGCGCAGCCCTTGCACTCCTGGACACAAGCTGGCCAGCAGCAGGTTCCTAAACCTTGCGTGCTGCAGAGTGCATGCAGCTGGAGCACAGCCAGAAGGAGGCGTCCAGAAAGAAGGCGTTCTTCAAGTCCCCCCCTCCTCCAGGCAGCCTTGAAACTGAGCACAACAAACTGCGCCTCGGGGAGCTTCTTCTTTCCTCAGCTAGATGGACCGTCCCCTTCTTCACTCTCGCAGCTCCCTTGCCCACTTGCAGCAGCTGCTGCCAAAGAAAAAGGCTCCAGGGGTAACAGCCGCTGCTGGGCTGAACCTTCCCCTTGCCTCACGTCAAGCACCAGAAACTGTCCTCTGCACTCTGTTTTTCCCTTCTCCACCGCATCTACCACTGTCATCTCTGCATCTCCAAGCATGAAGCTAGCAGAATTGCTTCCAGGGAATACTGGAAGACAAATAGGTAGCAGCACAAGTAGCCGCAGCTTGAACTTTCTGCTTCCGACTGCTAAAGTGAATCCGCAAACAAGCGAGTGCCACGCACGCTTCCTCTTGCAGCCTGGGCGATTCGCACAGCAGCCTGCTGCTCTGCCTTCGTTCTTATGCTCTTCGTAGCAGGTCGCGCTTTCGTTTAGCCGGAGACGAACAGTCGTCTGCTTCTCGCCCGGAGAGCACGGTGCTGGCAGCGAAAGCCTCCAGGCTGCTGCCTCTGCCCAAACACGCCTGGCCTCTGCACTTTCTCTCTCAGCGCTAGGTAGCAGCACATTCGGTCTGCCTTGTAGCCTGAATCTTAACGGAAAGCTTCTCAGCTAAGTCTCGCACAGAGAACAGGTTGAGGTCAACGAGCTTACGCGGAGCTTACCCTCGACGCGTGGAAACCTGTATTTGCAGCACATCCTAGTGGTAGCCCTCTTCCCTTTCCAGCCTGCACAGCGCGCAGTGCACAGATCGCGGTGCTCTCTGCACCTGCCTTCTCACTTGCAAGTACCAGCGCCAAGCTTACAGCCTTGCAGGGAGCGAAGAGGCGGATAGGCGTCTCGCCCAGAAGAAGGTGCCAGGACCAAAAGATGGTCTTCCTTTCTGCTGCTCCTTGCCCGAATTGTGGTGCTGTGTTGAAAGTCTTGCCCAGCGAAAAGCTACTCCAGCAAGTGTTTCTCTCCAAACGCATTTCGCTGAGCGAGAGCTACACGGACAGTTTGCACTCGGTGAAACAGCAAGAAAATGCTTGTCCGTCGAGCTGAAGGAAAATCCCTGCACAGCACACTGTGGCTGCGTGCAGTGCTCACGCTGAAGAGCGGCAAAGCTCCAAGCCATGGCTGGGCTTCACTTCTGTCCAGAGCACAGAAGGCGAAGAACCAAGCAGCTGGGCACCGGGCTCATGTACTCAGGGGAGCCAATTTCAAATGTCCAGCCAAGAGCTGCTTCGCAAGCACATGCAGCTGAGAATGCTCTGGCTGCTTCAGAAAGTAAGGCGCAGCCCTTGCACTCCTGGACACAAGCTGGCCAGCAGCAGGTTCCTAAACCTTGCGTGCTGCAGAGTGCATGCAGCTGGAGCACAGCCAGAAGGAGGCGTCCAGAAAGAAGGCGTTCTTCAAGTCCCCCCCTCCTCCAGGCAGCCTTGAAACTGAGCACAACAAACTGCGCCTCGGGGAGCTTCTTCTTTCCTCAGCTAGATGGACCGTCCCCTTCTTCACTCTCGCAGCTCCCTTGCCCACTTGCAGCAGCTGCTGCCAAAGAAAAAGGCTCCAGGGGTAACAGCCTCTGCTGGGCTGAACCTTCCCCTTGCCTCACGTCAAGCACCAGAAACTGTCCTCTGCACTCTGTTTTTCCCTTCTCCACCGCATCTACCACTGTCATCTCTGCATCTCCAAGCATGAAGCTAGCAGAATTGCTTCCAGGGAATACTGGAAGACAAATAGGTAGCAGCACAAGTAGCCGCAGCTTGAACTTTCTGCTTCCGACTGCTAAAGTGAATCCGCAAACAAGCGAGTGCCACGCACGCTTCCTCTTGCAGCCTGGGCGATTCGCACAGCAGCCTGCTGCTCTGCCTTCGTTCTTATGCTCTTCGTAGCAGGTCGCGCTTTCGTTTAGCCGGAGACGAACAGTCGTCTGCTTCTCGCCCGGAGAGCACGGTGCTGGCAGCGAAAGCCTCCAGGCTGCTGCCTCTGCCCAAACACGCCTGGCCTCTGCACTTTCTCTCTCAGCGCTAGGTAGCAGCACATTCGATCTGCCTTGTAGCCTGAATCTTAACGGAAAGCTTCTCAGCTAAGTCTCGCACAGAGAACAGGTTGAGGTCAACGAGCTTACGCGGAGCTTACCCTCGACGCGTGGAAACCTGTATTTGCAGCACATCCTAGTGGTAGCCCTCTTCCCTTTCCAGCCTGCACAGCGCGCAGTGCACAGATCGCGGTGCTCTCTGCACCTGCCTTCTCCCTTGCAAGTACCAGCGCCAAGCTTACAGCCTTGCAGGGAGCGAAGAGGCGGATAGGCGTCTCGCCCAGAAGAAGGTGCCAGGACCAAAAGATGGTCTTCCTTTCTGCTGCTCCTTGCCCGAATTGTGGTGCTGTGTTGAAAGTCTTGCCCAGCGAAAAGCTACTCCAGCAAGTGTTTCTCTCCAAACGCATTTCGCTGAGCGAGAGCTACACGGACAGTTTGCACTCGGTGAAACAGCAAGAAAATGCTTGTCCGTCGAGCTGAAGGAAAATCCCTGCACAGCACACTGTGGCTGCGCGCAGTGTTCACGCTGAAGAGCGGCAAAGCTCCAAGCCATGGCTGGGCTTCACTTCTGTCCAGAGCACAGAAGGCGAAGAACCAAGCAGCTGGGCACCGGGCTCATGTACTCAGGGGAGCCAATTTCAAATGTCCAGCCAAGAGCTGCTTCACAAGCACATGCAGCTGAGAATGCTCTGGCTGCTTCAGAAAGGAAGGCGCAGCCCTTGCACTCCTGGACACAAGCTGGCCAGCAGCAGGTTCCTAAACCTTGCGTGCTGCAGAGTGAATGCAGCTGGAGCACAGCCAGAAGGAGGCGTCCAGAAAGAAGGCGTTCTTCAAGTCCCCCCCTCCTCCAGGCAGCCTTGAAACTGAGCACAACAAACTGCGCCTCGGGGAGCTTCTTCTTTCCTCAGCTAGATGGACCGTCCCCTTCTTCACTCTCGCAGCTCCCTTGCCCACTTGCAGCAGCTGCTGCCAAAGAAAAAGGCTCCAGGGGTAACAGCCTCTGCTGGGCTGAACCTTCCCCTTGCCTCACGTCAAGCACCAGAAACTGTCCTCTGCACTCTGTTTTTCCCTTCTCCACCGCATCTACCACTGTCATCTCTGCATCTCCAAGCATGAAGCTAGCAGAATTGCTTCCAGGGAATACTGGAAGAGAAATAGGTAGCAGCACAAGTAGCCGCAGCTTGAACTTTCTGCTTCCGACTGCTAAAGTGAATCCGCAAACAAGCGAGTGCCACGCACGCTTCCTCTTGCAGCCTGGGCGATTCGCACAGCAGCCTGCTGCTCTGCCTTCGTTCTTATGCTCTTCGTAGCAGGTCGCGCTTTCGTTTAGCCGAAGACGAACAGTCGTCTGCTTCTCGCCCGGAGAGCACGGTGCTGGCAGCGAAAGCCTCCAGGCTGCTGCCTCTGCCCAAACACGCCTGGCCTCTGCACTTTCTCTCTCAGCGCTAGGTAGCAGCACATTCGGTCTGCCTTGTAGCCTGAATCTTAACGGAAAGCTTCTCAGCTAAGTCTCGCACAGAGAACAGGTTGAGGTCAACGAGCTTACGCGGAGCTTACCCTCGACGCGTGGAAACCTGTATTTGCAGCACATCCTAGTGGTAGCCCTCTTCCCTTTCCAGCCTGCACAGCGCGCAGTGCACAGATCGCGGTGCTCTCTGCACCTGCCTTCTCCCTTGCAAGTACCAGCGCCAAGCTTACAGCCTTGCAGGGAGCGAAGAGGCGGATAGGCGTCTCGCCCAGAAGAAGGTGCCAGGACCAAAAGATGGTCTTCCTTTCTGCTGCTCCTTGCCCGAATTGTGGTGCTGTGTTGAAAGTCTTGCCCAGCGAAAAGCTACTCCAGCAAGTGTTTCTCTCCAAACGCATTTCGCTGAGCGAGAGCTACACGGACAGTTTGCACTCGGTGAAACAGCAAGAAAATGCTTGTCCGTCGAGCTGAAGGAAAATCCCTGCACAGCACACTGTGGCTGCGTGCAGTGCTCACGCTGAAGAGCGGCAAAGCTCCAAGCCATGGCTGGGCTTCACTTCTGTCCAGAGCACAGAAGGCGAAGAACCAAGCAGCTGGGCACCGGGCTCATGTACTCAGGGGAGCCAATTTCAAATGTCCAGCCAAGAGCTGCTTCGCAAGCACATGCAGCTGAGAATGCTCTGGCTGCTTCAGAAAGGAAGGCGCAGCCCTTGCACTCCTGGACACAAGCTGGCCAGCAGCAGGTTCCTAAACCTTGCGTGCTGCAGAGTGCATGCAGCTGGAGCACAGCCAGAAGGAGGCGTCCAGAAAGAAGGCGTTCTTCAAGTCCCCCCCTCCTCCAGGCAGCCTTGAAACTGAGCACAACAAACTGCGCCTCGGGGAGCTTCTTCTTTCCTCAGCTAGATGGACCGTCCCCTTCTTCACTCTCGCAGCTCCCTTGCCCACTTGCAGCAGCTGCTGCCAAAGAAAAAGGCTCCAGGGGTAACAGCCTCTGCTGGGCTGAACCTTCCCCTTGCCTCACGTCAAGCACCAGAAACTGTCCTCTGCACTCTGTTTTTCCCTTCTCCACCGCATCTACCACTGTCATCTCTGCATCTCCAAGCATGAAGCTAGCAGAATTGGTTCCAGGGAATACTGGAAGAGAAATAGGTAGCAGCACAAGTAGCCGCAGCTTGAACTTTCTGCTTCCGACTGCTAAAGTGAATCCGCAAACAAGCGAGTGCCACGCACGCTTCCTCTTGCAGCCTGGGCGATTCGCACAGCAGCCTGCTGCTCTGCCTTCGTTCTTATGCTCTTCGTAGCAGGTCGCGCTTTCGTTTAGCCGGAGACGAACAGTCGTCTGCTTCTCGCCCGGAGAGCACGGTGCTGGCAGCGAAAGCCTCCAGGCTGCTGCCTCTGCCCAAACACGCCTGGCCTCTGCACTTTCTCTCTCAGCGCTAGGTAGCAGCACATTCGGTCTGCGTGGTAGCCTGAATCTTAACGGAAAGCTTCTCAGCTAAGTCTCGCACAGAGAACAGGTTGAGGTCAACGAGCTTACGCGGAGCTTACCCTCGACGCGTGGAAACCTGTATTTGCAGCACATCCTAGTGGTAGCCCTCTTCCCTTTCCAGCCTGCACAGCGCGCAGTGCACAGATCGCGGTGCTCTCTGCACCTGCCTTCTCCCTTGCAAGTACCAGCGCCAAGCTTACAGCCTTGCAGGGAGCGAAGAGGCGGATAGGCGTCTCGCCCAGAAGAAGGTGCCAGGACCAAAAGATGGTCTTCCTTTCTGCTGCTCCTTGCCCGAATTGTGGTGCTGTGTTGAAAGTCTTGCCCAGCGAAAAGCTACTCCAGCAAGTGTTTCTCTCCAAACGCATTTCGCTGAGCGAGAGCTACACGGACAGTTTGCACTCGGTGAAACAGCAAGAAAATGCTTGTCCGTCGAGCTGAAGGAAAATCCCTGCACAGCACACTGTGGCTGCGCGCAGTGTTCACGCTGAAGAGCGGCAAAGCTCCAAGCCATGGCTGGGCTTCACTTCTGTCCAGAGCACAGAAGGCGAAGAACCAAGCAGCTGGGCACCGGGCTCATGTACTCAGGGGAGCCAATTTCAAATGTCCAGCCAAGAGCTGCTTCACAAGCACATGCAGCTGAGAATGCTCTGGCTGCTTCAGAAAGGAAGGCGCAGCCCTTGCACTCCTGGACACAAGCTGGCCAGCAGCAGGTTCCTAAACCTTGCGTGCTGCAGAGTGCATGCAGCTGGAGCACAGCCAGAAGGAGGCGTCCAGAAAGAAGGCGTTCTTCAAGTCCCCCCCTCCTCCAGGCAGCCTTGAAACTGAGCACAACAAACTGCGCCTCGGGGAGCTTCTTCTTTCCTCAGATAGATGGACCGTCCCCTTCTTCACTCTCGCAGCTCCCTTGCCCACTTGCAGCAGCTGCTGCCAAAGAAAAAGGCTCCAGGGGTAACAGCCTCTGCTGGGCTGAACCTTCCCCTTGCCTCACGTCAAGCACCAGAAACTGTCCTCTGCACTCTGTTTTTCCCTTCTCCACCGCATCTACCACTGTCATCTCTGCATCTCCAAGCATGAAGCTAGCAGAATTGCTTCCAGGGAATACTGGAAGAGAAATAGGTAGCAGCACAAGTAGCCGCAGCTTGAACTTTCTGCTTCCGACTGCTAAAGTGAATCCGCAAACAAGCGAGTGCCACGCACGCTTCCTCTTGCAGCCTGGGCGATTCGCACAGCAGCCTGCTGCTCTGCCTTCGTTCTTATGCTCTTCGTAGCAGGTCGCGCTTTCGTTTAGCCGAAGACGAACAGTCGTCTGCTTCTCGCCCGGAGAGCACGGTGCTGGCAGCGAAAGCCTCCAGGCTGCTGCCTCTGCCCAAACACGCCTGGCCTCTGCACTTTCTCTCTCAGCGCTAGGTAGCAGCACATTCGGTCTGCCTTGTAGCCTGAATCTTAACGGAAAGCTTCTCAGCTAAGTCTCGCACAGAGAACAGGTTGAGGTCAACGAGCTTACGCGGAGCTTACCCTCGACGCGTGGAAACCTGTATTTGCAGCACATCCTAGTGGTAGCCCTCTTCCCTTTCCAGCCTGCACAGCGCGCAGTGCACAGATCGCGGTGCTCTCTGCACCTGCCTTCTCCCTTGCAAGTACCAGCGCCAAGCTTACAGCCTTGCAGGGAGCGAAGAGGCGGATAGGCGTCTCGCCCAGAAGAAGGTGCCAGGACGAAAAGATGGTCTTCCTTTCTGCTGCTCCTTGCCCGAATTGTGGTGCTGTGTTGAAAGTCTTGCCCAGCGAAAAGCTACTCCAGCAAGTGTTTCTCTCCAAACGCATTTCGCTGAGCGAGAGCTACACGGACAGTTTGCACTCGGTGAAACAGCAAGAAAATGCTTGTCCGTCGAGCTGAAGGAAAATCCCTGCACAGCACACTGTGGCTGCGTGCAGTGCTCACGCTGAAGAGCGGCAAAGCTCCAAGCCATGGCTGGGCTTCACTTCTGTCCAGAGCACAGAAGGCGAAGAACCAAGCAGCTGGGCACCGGGCTCATGTACTCAGGGGAGCCAATTTCAAATGTCCAGCCAAGAGCTGCTTCGCAAGCACATGCAGCTGAGAATGCTCTGGCTGCTTCAGAAAGGAAGGCGCAGCCCTTGCACTCCTGGACACAAGCTGGCCAGCAGCAGGTTCCTAAACCTTGCGTGCTGCAGAGTGCATGCAGCTGGAGCACAGCCAGAAGGAGGCGTCCAGAAAGAAGGCGTTCTTCAAGTCCCCCCCTCCTCCAGGCAGCCTTGAAACTGAGCACAACAAACTGCGCCTCGGGGAGCTTCTTCTTTCCTCAGCTAGATGGACCGTCCCCTTCTTCACTCTCGCAGCTCCCTTGCCCACTTGCAGCAGCTGCTGCCAAAGAAAAAGGCTCCAGGGGTAACAGCCTCTGCTGGGCTGAACCTTCCCCTTGCCTCACGTCAAGCACCAGAAACTGTCCTCTGCACTCTGTTTTTCCCTTCTCCACCGCATCTACCACTGTCATCTCTGCATCTCCAAGCATGAAGCTAGCAGAATTGCTTCCAGGGAATACTGGAAGAGAAATAGGTAGCAGCACAAGTAGCCGCAGCTTGAACTTTCTGCTTCCGACTGCTAAAGTGAATCCGCAAACAAGCGAGTGCCACGCACGCTTCCTCTTGCAGCCTGGGCGATTCGCACAGCAGCCTGCTGCTCTGCCTTCGTTCTTATGCTCTTCGTAGCAGGTCGCGCTTTCGTTTAGCCGGAGACGAACAGTCGTCTGCTTCTCGCCCGGAGAGCACGGTGCTGGCAGCGAAAGCCTCCAGGCTGCTGCCTCTGCCCAAACACGCCTGGCCTCTGCACTTTCTCTCTCAGCGCTAGGTAGCAGCACATTCGGTCTGCCTTGTAGCCTGAATCTTAACGGAAAGCTTCTCAGCTAAGTCTCGCACAGAGAACAGGTTGAGGTCAACGAGCTTACGCGGAGCTTACCCTCGACGCGTGGAAACCTGTATTTGCAGCACATCCTAGTGGTAGCCCTCTTCCCTTTCCAGCCTGCACAGCGCGCAGTGCACAGATCGCGGTGCTCTCTGCACCTGCCTTCTCACTTGCAAGTACCAGCGCCAAGCTTACAGCCTTGCAGGGAGCGAAGAGGCGGATAGGCGTCTCGCCCAGAAGAAGGTGCCAGGACCAAAAGATGGTCTTCCTTTCTGCTGCTCCTTGCCCGAATTGTGGTGCTGTGTTGAAAGTCTTGCCCAGCGAAAAGCTACTCCAGCAAGTGTTTCTCTCCAAACGCATTTCGCTGAGCGAGAGCTACACGGACAGTTTGCACTCGGTGAAACAGCAAGAAAATGCTTGTCCGTCGAGCTGAAGGAAAATCCCTGCACAGCACACTGTGGCTGCGTGCAGTGCTCACGCTGAAGAGCGGCAAAGCTCCAAGCCATGGCTGGGCTTCACTTCTGTCCAGAGCACAGAAGGCGAAGAACCAAGCAGCTGGGCACCGGGCTCATGTACTCAGGGGAGCCAATTTCAAATGTCCAGCCAAGAGCTGCTTCGCAAGCACATGCAGCTGAGAATGCTCTGGCTGCTTCAGAAAGGAAGGCGCAGCCCTTGCACTCCTGGACACAAGCTGGCCAGCAGCAGGTTCCTAAACCTTGCGTGCTGCAGAGTGCATGCAGCTGGAGCACAGCCAGAAGGAGGCGTCCAGAAAGAAGGCGTTCTTCAAGTCCCCCCCTCCTCCAGGCAGCCTTGAAACTGAGCACAACAAACTGCGCCTCGGGGAGCTTCTTCTTTCCTCAGATAGATGGACCGTCCCCTTCTTCACTCTCGCAGCTCCCTTGCCCACTTGCAGCAGCTGCTGCCAAAGAAAAAGGCTCCAGGGGTAACAGCCTCTGCTGGGCTGAACCTTCCCCTTGCCTCACGTCAAGCACCAGAAACTGTCCTCTGCACTCTGTTTTTCCCTTCTCCACCGCATCTACCACTGTCATCTCTGCATCTCCAAGCATGAAGCTAGCAGAATTGGTTCCAGGGAATACTGGAAGAGAAATAGGTAGCAGCACAAGTAGCCGCAGCTTGAACTTTCTGCTTCCGACTGCTAAAGTGAATCCGCAAACAAGCGAGTGCCACGCACGCTTCCTCTTGCAGCCTGGGCGATTCGCACAGCAGCCTGCTGCTCTGCCTTCGTTCTTATGCTCTTCGTAGCAGGTCGCGCTTTCGTTTAGCCGGAGACGAACAGTCGTCTGCTTCTCGCCCGGAGAGCACGGTGCTGGCAGCGAAAGCCTCCAGGCTGCTGCCTCTGCCCAAACACGCCTGGCCTCTGCACTTTCTCTCTCAGCGCTAGGTAGCAGCACATTCGGTCTGCGTGGTAGCCTGAATCTTAACGGAAAGCTTCTCAGCTAAGTCTCGCACAGAGAACAGGTTGAGGTCAACGAGCTTACGCGGAGCTTACCCTCGACGCGTGGAAACCTGTATTTGCAGCACATCCTAGTGGTAGCCCTCTTCCCTTTCCAGCCTGCACAGCGCGCAGTGCACAGATCGCGGTGCTCTCTGCACCTGCCTTCTCCCTTGCAAGTACCAGCGCCAAGCTTACAGCCTTGCAGGGAGCGAAGAGGCGGATAGGCGTCTCGCCCAGAAGAAGGTGCCAGGACCAAAAGATGGTCTTCCTTTCTGCTGCTCCTTGCCCGAATTGTGATGCTGTGTTGAAAGTCTTGCCCAGCGAAAAGCTACTCCAGCAAGTGTTTCTCTCCAAACGCATTTCGCTGAGCGAGAGCTACACGGACAGTTTGCACTCGGTGAAACAGCAAGAAAATGCTTGTCCGTCGAGCTGAAGGAAAATCCCTGCACAGCACACTGTGGCTGCGTGCAGTGCTCACGCTGAAGAGCGGCAAAGCTCCAAGCCATGGCTGGGCTTCACTTCTGTCCAGAGCACAGAAGGCGAAGAACCAAGCAGCTGGGCACCGGGCTCATGTACTCAGGGGAGCCAATTTCAAATGTCCAGCCAAGAGCTGCTTCGCAAGCACATGCAGCTGAGAATGCTCTGGCTGCTTCAGAAAGTAAGGCGCAGCCCTTGCACTCCTGGACACAAGCTGGCCAGCAGCAGGTTCCTAAACCTTGCGTGCTGCAGAGTGCATGCAGCTGGAGCACAGCCAGAAGGAGGCGTCCAGAAAGAAGGCGTTCTTCAAGTCCCCCCCTCCTCCAGGCAGCCTTGAAACTGAGCACAACAAACTGCGCCTCGGGGAGCTTCTTCTTTCCTCAGATAGATGGACCGTCCCCTTCTTCACTCTCGCAGCTCCCTTGCCCACTTGCAGCAGCTGCTGCCAAAGAAAAAGGCTCCAGGGGTAACAGCCTCTGCTGGGCTGAACCTTCCCCTTGCCTCACGTCAAGCACCAGAAACTGTCCTCTGCACTCTGTTTTTCCCTTCTCCACCGCATCTACCACTGTCATCTCTGCATCTCCAAGCATGAAGCTAGCAGAATTGGTTCCAGGGAATACTGGAAGAGAAATAGGTAGCAGCACAAGTAGCCGCAGCTTGAACTTTCTGCTTCCGACTGCTAAAGTGAATCCGCAAACAAGCGAGTGCCACGCACGCTTCCTCTTGCAGCCTGGGCGATTCGCACAGCAGCCTGCTGCTCTGCCTTCGTTCTTATGCTCTTCGTAGCAGGTCGCGCTTTCGTTTAGCCGGAGACGAACAGTCGTCTGCTTCTCGCCCGGAGAGCACGGTGCTGGCAGCGAAAGCCTCCAGGCTGCTGCCTCTGCCCAAACACGCCTGGCCTCTGCACTTTCTCTCTCAGCGCTAGGTAGCAGCACATTCGGTCTGCGTGGTAGCCTGAATCTTAACGGAAAGCTTCTCAGCTAAGTCTCGCACAGAGAACAGGTTGAGGTCAACGAGCTTACGCGGAGCTTACCCTCGACGCGTGGAAACCTGTATTTGCAGCACATCCTAGTGGTAGCCCTCTTCCCTTTCCAGCCTGCACAGCGCGCAGTGCACAGATCGCGGTGCTCTCTGCACCTGCCTTCTCCCTTGCAAGTACCAGCGCCAAGCTTACAGCCTTGCAGGGAGCGAAGAGGCGGATAGGCGTCTCGCCCAGAAGAAGGTGCCAGGACCAAAAGATGGTCTTCCTTTCTGCTGCTCCTTGCCCGAATTGTGATGCTGTGTTGAAAGTCTTGCCCAGCGAAAAGCTACTCCAGCAAGTGTTTCTCTCCAAACGCATTTCGCTGAGCGAGAGCTACACGGACAGTTTGCACTCGGTGAAACAGCAAGAAAATGCTTGTCCGTCGAGCTGAAGGAAAATCCCTGCACAGCACACTGTGGCTGCGTGCAGTGCTCACGCTGAAGAGCGGCAAAGCTCCAAGCCATGGCTGGGCTTCACTTCTGTCCAGAGCACAGAAGGCGAAGAACCAAGCAGCTGGGCACCGGGCTCATGTACTCAGGGGAGCCAATTTCAAATGTCCAGCCAAGAGCTGCTTCGCAAGCACATGCAGCTGAGAATGCTCTGGCTGCTTCAGAAAGTAAGGCGCAGCCCTTGCACTCCTGGACACAAGCTGGCCAGCAGCAGGTTCCTAAACCTTGCGTGCTGCAGAGTGCATGCAGCTGGAGCACAGCCAGAAGGAGGCGTCCAGAAAGAAGGCGTTCTTCAAGTCCCCCCCTCCTCCAGGCAGCCTTGAAACTGAGCACAACAAACTGCGCCTCGGGGAGCTTCTTCTTTCCTCAGATAGATGGACCGTCCCCTTCTTCACTCTCGCAGCTCCCTTGCCCACTTGCAGCAGCTGCTGCCAAAGAAAAAGGCTCCAGGGGTAACAGCCTCTGCTGGGCTGAACCTTCCCCTTGCCTCACGTCAAGCACCAGAAACTGTCCTCTGCACTCTGTTTTTCCCTTCTCCACCGCATCTACCACTGTCATCTCTGCATCGCCAAGCATGAAGCTAGCAGAATTGCTTCCAGGGAATACTGGAAGAGAAATAGGTAGCAGCACAAGTAGCCGCAGGTTGAACTTTCTGCTTCCGACTGCTAAAGTGAATCCGCAAACAAGCGAGTGCCACGCACGCTTCCTCTTGCAGCCTGGGCGATTCGCACAGCAGCCTGCTGCTCTGCCTTCGTTCTTATGCTCTTCGTAGCAGGTCGCGCTTTCGTTTAGCCGGAGACGAACAGTCGTCTGCTTCTCGCCCGGAGAGCACGGTGCTGGCAGCGAAAGCCTCCAGGCTGCTGCCTCTGCCCAAACACGCCTGGCCTCTGCACTTTCTCTCTCAGCGCTAGGTAGCAGCACATTCGGTCTGCGTGGTAGCCTGAATCTTAACGGAAAGCTTCTCAGCTAAGTCTCGCACAGAGAACAGGTTGAGGTCAACGAGCTTACGCGGAGCTTACCCTCGACGCGTGGAAACCTGTATTTGCAGCACATCCTAGTGGTAGCCCTCTTCCCTTTCCAGCCTGCACAGCGCGCAGTGCACAGATCGCGGTGCTCTCTGCACCTGCCTTCTCCCTTGCAAGTACCAGCGCCAAGCTTACAGCCTTGCAGGGAGCGAAGAGGCGGATAGGCGTCTCGCCCAGAAGAAGGTGCCAGGACGAAAAGATGGTCTTCCTTTCTGCTGCTCCTTGCCCGAATTGTGGTGCTGTGTTGAAAGTCTTGCCCAGCGAAAAGCTACTCCAGCAAGTGTTTCTCTCCAAACGCATTTCGCTGAGCGAGAGCTACACGGACAGTTTGCACTCGGTGAAACAGCAAGAAAATGCTTGTCCGTCGAGCTGAAGGAAAATCCCTGCACAGCACACTGTGGCTGCGTGCAGTGCTCACGCTGAAGAGCGGCAAAGCTCCAAGCCATGGCTGGGCTTCACTTCTGTCCAGAGCACAGAAGGCGAAGAACCAAGCAGCTGGGCACCGGGCTCATGTACTCAGGGGAGCCAATTTCAAATGTCCAGCCAAGAGCTGCTTCGCAAGCACATGCAGCTGAGAATGCTCTGGCTGCTTCAGAAAGGAAGGCGCAGCCCTTGCACTCCTGGACACAAGCTGGCCAGCAGCAGGTTCCTAAACCTTGCGTGCTGCAGAGTGCATGCAGCTGGAGCACAGCCAGAAGGAGGCGTCCAGAAAGAAGGCGTTCTTCAAGTCCCCCCCTCCTCCAGGCAGCCTTGAAACTGAGCACAACAAACTGCGCCTCGGGGAGCTTCTTCTTTCCTCAGATAGATGGACCGTCCCCTTCTTCACTCTCGCAGCTCCCTTGCCCACTTGCAGCAGCTGCTGCCAAAGAAAAAGGCTCCAGGGGTAACAGCCTCTGCTGGGCTGAACCTTCCCCTTGCCTCACGTCAAGCACCAGAAACTGTCCTCTGCACTCTGTTTTTCCCTTCTGCACCGCATCTACCACTGTCATCTCTGCATCTCCAAGCATGAAGCTAGCAGAATTGCTTCCAGGGAATACTGGAAGAGAAATAGGTAGCAGCACAAGTAGCCGCAGGTTGAACTTTCTGCTTCCGACTGCTAAAGTGAATCCGCAAACAAGCGAGTGCCACGCACGCTTCCTCTTGCAGCCTGGGCGATTCGCACAGCAGCCTGCTGCTCTGCCTTCGTTCTTATGCTCTTCGTAGCAGGTCGCGCTTTCGTTTAGCCGGAGACGAACAGTCGTCTGCTTCTCGCCCGGAGAGCACGGTGCTGGCAGCGAAAGCCTCCAGGCTGCTGCCTCTGCCCAAACACGCCTGGCCTCTGCACTTTCTCTCTCAGCGCTAGGTAGCAGCACATTCGGTCTGCGTGGTAGCCTGAATCTTAACGGAAAGCTTCTCAGCTAAGTCTCGCACAGAGAACAGGTTGAGGTCAACGAGCTTACGCGGAGCTTACCCTCGACGCGTGGAAACCTGTATTTGCAGCACATCCTAGTGGTAGCCCTCTTCCCTTTCCAGCCTGCACAGCGCGCAGTGCACAGATCGCGGTGCTCTCTGCACCTGCCTTCTCCCTTGCAAGTACCAGCGCCAAGCTTACAGCCTTGCAGGGAGCGAAGAGGCGGATAGGCGTCTCGCCCAGAAGAAGGTGCCAGGACCAAAAGATGGTCTTCCTTTCTGCTGCTCCTTGCCCGAATTGTGGTGCTGTGTTGAAAGTCTTGCCCAGCGAAAAGCTACTCCAGCAAGTGTTTCTCTCCAAACGCATTTCGCTGAGCGAGAGCTACACGGACAGTTTGCACTCGGTGAAACAGCAAGAAAATGCTTGTCCGTCGAGCTGAAGGAAAATCCCTGCACAGCACACTGTGGCTGCGCGCAGTGTTCACGCTGAAGAGCGGCAAAGCTCCAAGCCATGGCTGGGCTTCACTTCTGTCCAGAGCACAGAAGGCGAAGAACCAAGCAGCTGGGCACCGGGCTCATGTACTCAGGGGAGCCAATTTCAGATGTCCAGCCAAGAGCTGCTTCGCAAGCACATGCAGCTGAGAATGCTCTGGCTGCTTCAGAAAGGAAGGCGCAGCCCTTGCACTCCTGGACACAAGCTGGCCAGCAGCAGGTTCCTAAACCTTGCGTGCTGCAGAGTGCATGCAGCTGGAGCACAGCCAGAAGGAGGCGTCCAGAAAGAAGGCGTTCTTCAAGTCCCCCCCTCCTCCAGGCAGCCTTGAAACTGAGCACAACAAACTGCGCCTCGGGGAGCTTCTTCTTTCCTCAGATAGATGGACCGTCCCCTTCTTCACTCTCGCAGCTCCCTTGCCCACTTGCAGCAGCTGCTGCCAAAGAAAAAGGCTCCAGGGGTAACAGCCTCTGCTGGGCTGAACCTTCCCCTTGCCTCACGTCAAGCACCAGAAACTGTCCTCTGCACTCTGTTTTTCCCTTCTCCACCGCATCTACCACTGTCATCTCTGCATCTCCAAGCATGAAGCTAGCAGAATTGCTTCCAGGGAATACTGGAAGAGAAATAGGTAGCAGCACAAGTAGCCGCAGCTTGAACTTTCTGCTTCCGACTGCTAAAGTGAATCCGCAAACAAGCGAGTGCCACGCACGCTTCCTCTTGCAGCCTGGGCGATTCGCACAGCAGCCTGCTGCTCTGCCTTCGTTCTTATGCTCTTCGTAGCAGGTCGCGCTTTCGTTTAGCCGGAGACGAACAGTCGTCTGCTTCTCGCCCGGAGAGCACGGTGCTGGCAGCGAAAGCCTCCAGGCTGCTGCCTCTGCCCAAACACGCCTGGCCTCTGCACTTTCTCTCTCAGCGCTAGGTAGCAGCACATTCGGTCTGCCTTGTAGCCTGAATCTTAACGGAAAGCTTCTCAGCTAAGTCTCGCACAGAGAACAGGTTGAGGTCAACGAGCTTACGCGGAGCTTACCCTCGACGCGTGGAAACCTGTATTTGCAGCACATCCTAGTGGTAGCCCTCTTCCCTTTCCAGCCTGCACAGCGCGCAGTGCACAGATCGCGGTGCTCTCTGCACCTGCCTTCTCACTTGCAAGTACCAGCGCCAAGCTTACAGCCTTGCAGGGAGCGAAGAGGCGGATAGGCGTCTCGCCCAGAAGAAGGTGCCAGGACCAAAAGATGGTCTTCCTTTCTGCTGCTCCTTGCCCGAATTGTGGTGCTGTGTTGAAAGTCTTGCCCAGCGAAAAGCTACTCCAGCAAGTGTTTCTCTCCAAACGCATTTCGCTGAGCGAGAGCTACACGGACAGTTTGCACTCGGTGAAACAGCAAGAAAATGCTTGTCCGTCGAGCTGAAGGAAAATCCCTGCACAGCACACTGTGGCTGCGCGCAGTGTTCACGCTGAAGAGCGGCAAAGCTCCAAGCCATGGCTGGGCTTCACTTCTGTCCAGAGCACAGAAGGCGAAGAACCAAGCAGCTGGGCACCGGGCTCATGTACTCAGGGGAGCCAATTTCAGATGTCCAGCCAAGAGCTGCTTCGCAAGCACATGCAGCTGAGAATGCTCTGGCTGCTTCAGAAAGGAAGGCGCAGCCCTTGCACTCCTGGACACAAGCTGGCCAGCAGCAGGTTCCTAAACCTTGCGTGCTGCAGAGTGAATGCAGCTGGAGCACAGCCAGAAGGAGGCGTCCAGAAAGAAGGCGTTCTTCAAGTCCCCCCCTCCTCCAGGCAGCCTTGAAACTGAGCACAACAAACTGCGCCTCGGGGAGCTTCTTCTTTCCTCAGCTAGATGGACCGTCCCCTTCTTCACTCTCGCAGCTCCCTTGCCCACTTGCAGCAGCTGCTGCCAAAGAAAAAGGCTCCAGGGGTAACAGCCTCTGCTGGGCTGAACCTTCCCCTTGCCTCACGTCAAGCACCAGAAACTGTCCTCTGCACTCTGTTTTTCCCTTCTCCACCGCATCTACCACTGTCATCTCTGCATCGCCAAGCATGAAGCTAGCAGAATTGCTTCCAGGGAATACTGGAAGAGAAATAGGTAGCAGCACAAGTAGCCGCAGCTTGAACTTTCTGCTTCCGACTGCTAAAGTGAATCCGCAAACAAGCGAGTGCCACGCACGCTTCCTCTTGCAGCCTGGGCGATTCGCACAGCAGCCTGCTGCTCTGCCTTCGTTCTTATGCTCTTCGTAGCAGGTCGCGCTTTCGTTTAGCCGGAGACGAACAGTCGTCTGCTTCTCGCCCGGAGAGCACGGTGCTGGCAGCGAAAGCCTCCAGGCTGCTGCCTCTGCCCAAACACGCCTGGCCTCTGCACTTTCTCTCTCAGCGCTAGGTAGCAGCACATTCGGTCTGCCTTGTAGCCTGAATCTTAACGGAAAGCTTCTCAGCTAAGTCTCGCACAGAGAACAGGTTGAGGTCAACGAGCTTACGCGGAGCTTACCCTCGACGCGTGGAAACCTGTATTTGCAGCACATCCTAGTGGTAGCCCTCTTCCCTTTCCAGCCTGCACAGCGCGCAGTGCACAGATCGCGGTGCTCTCTGCACCTGCCTTCTCCCTTGCAAGTACCAGCGCCAAGCTTACAGCCTTGCAGGGAGCGAAGAGGCGGATAGGCGTCTCGCCCAGAAGAAGGTGCCAGGACCAAAAGATGGTCTTCCTTTCTGCTGCTCCTTGCCCGAATTGTGGTGCTGTGTTGAAAGTCTTGCCCAGCGAAAAGCTACTCCAGCAAGTGTTTCTCTCCAAACGCATTTCGCTGAGCGAGAGCTACACGGACAGTTTGCACTCGGTGAAACAGCAAGAAAATGCTTGTCCGTCGAGCTGAAGGAAAATCCCTGCACAGCACACTGTGGCTGCGTGCAGTGCTCACGCTGAAGAGCGGCAAAGCTCCAAGCCATGGCTGGGCTTCACTTCTGTCCAGAGCACAGAAGGCGAAGAACCAAGCAGCTGGGCACCGGGCTCATGTACTCAGGGGAGCCAATTTCAAATGTCCAGCCAAGAGCTGCTTCGCAAGCACATGCAGCTGAGAATGCTCTGGCTGCTTCAGAAAGTAAGGCGCAGCCCTTGCACTCCTGGACACAAGCTGGCCAGCAGCAGGTTCCTAAACCTTGCGTGCTGCAGAGTGCATGCAGCTGGAGCACAGCCAGAAGGAGGCGTCCAGAAAGAAGGCGTTCTTCAAGTCCCCCCCTCCTCCAGGCAGCCTTGAAACTGAGCACAACAAACTGCGCCTCGGGGAGCTTCTTCTTTCCTCAGCTAGATGGACCGTCCCCTTCTTCACTCTCGCAGCTCCCTTGCCCACTTGCAGCAGCTGCTGCCAAAGAAAAAGGCTCCAGGGGTAACAGCCTCTGCTGGGCTGAACCTTCCCCTTGCCTCACGTCAAGCACCAGAAACTGTCCTCTGCACTCTGTTTTTCCCTTCTCCACCGCATCTACCACTGTCATCTCTGCATCTCCAAGCATGAAGCTAGCAGAATTGCTTCCAGGGAATACTGGAAGAGAAATAGGTAGCAGCACAAGTAGCCGCAGGTTGAACTTTCTGCTTCCGACTGCTAAAGTGAATCCGCAAACAAGCGAGTGCCACGCACGCTTCCTCTTGCAGCCTGGGCGATTCGCACAGCAGCCTGCTGCTCTGCCTTCGTTCTTATGCTCTTCGTAGCAGGTCGCGCTTTCGTTTAGCCGGAGACGAACAGTCGTCTGCTTCTCGCCCGGAGAGCACGGTGCTGGCAGCGAAAGCCTCCAGGCTGCTGCCTCTGCCCAAACACGCCTGGCCTCTGCACTTTCTCTCTCAGCGCTAGGTAGCAGCACATTCGATCTGCCTTGTAGCCTGAATCTTAACGGAAAGCTTCTCAGCTAAGTCTCGCACAGAGAACAGGTTGAGGTCAACGAGCTTACGCGGAGCTTACCCTCGACGCGTGGAAACCTGTATTTGCAGCACATCCTAGTGGTAGCCCTCTTCCCTTTCCAGCCTGCACAGCGCGCAGTGCACAGATCGCGGTGCTCTCTGCACCTGCCTTCTCCCTTGCAAGTACCAGCGCCAAGCTTACAGCCTTGCAGGGAGCGAAGAGGCGGATAGGCGTCTCGCCCAGAAGAAGGTGCCAGGACCAAAAGATGGTCTTCCTTTCTGCTGCTCCTTGCCCGAATTGTGGTGCTGTGTTGAAAGTCTTGCCCAGCGAAAAGCTACTCCAGCAAGTGTTTCTCTCCTGACGCATTTCGCTGAGCGAGAGCTACACGGACAGTTTGCACTCGGTGAAACAGCAAGAAAATGCTTGTCCGTCGAGCTGAAGGAAAATCCCTGCACAGCACACTGTGGCTGCGCGCAGTGTTCACGCTGAAGAGCGGCAAAGCTCCAAGCCATGGCTGGGCTTCACTTCTGTCCAGAGCACAGAAGGCGAAGAACCAAGCAGCTGGGCACCGGGCTCATGTACTCAGGGGAGCCAATTTCAAATGTCCAGCCAAGAGCTGCTTCACAAGCACATGCAGCTGAGAATGCTCTGGCTGCTTCAGAAAGGAAGGCGCAGCCCTTGCACTCCTGGACACAAGCTGGCCAGCAGCAGGTTCCTAAACCTTGCGTGCTGCAGAGTGAATGCAGCTGGAGCACAGCCAGAAGGAGGCGTCCAGAAAGAAGGCGTTCTTCAAGTCCCCCCCTCCTCCAGGCAGCCTTGAAACTGAGCACAACAAACTGCGCCTCGGGGAGCTTCTTCTTTCCTCAGCTAGATGGACCGTCCCCTTCTTCACTCTCGCAGCTCCCTTGCCCACTTGCAGCAGCTGCTGCCAAAGAAAAAGGCTCCAGGGGTAACAGCCTCTGCTGGGCTGAACCTTCCCCTTGCCTCACGTCAAGCACCAGAAACTGTCCTCTGCACTCTGTTTTTCCCTTCTCCACCGCATCTACCACTGTCATCTCTGCATCTCCAAGCATGAAGCTAGCAGAATTGCTTCCAGGGAATACTGGAAGAGAAATAGGTAGCAGCACAAGTAGCCGCAGGTTGAACTTTCTGCTTCCGACTGCTAAAGTGAATCCGCAAACAAGCGAGTGCCACGCACGCTTCCTCTTGCAGCCTGGGCGATTCGCACAGCAGCCTGCTGCTCTGCCTTCGTTCTTATGCTCTTCGTAGCAGGTCGCGCTTTCGTTTAGCCGAAGACGAACAGTCGTCTGCTTCTCGCCCGGAGAGCACGGTGCTGGCAGCGAAAGCCTCCAGGCTGCTGCCTCTGCCCAAACACGCCTGGCCTCTGCACTTTCTCTCTCAGCGCTAGGTAGCAGCACATTCGGTCTGCGTGGTAGCCTGAATCTTAACGGAAAGCTTCTCAGCTAAGTCTCGCACAGAGAACAGGTTGAGGTCAACGAGCTTACGCGGAGCTTACCCTCGACGCGTGGAAACCTGTATTTGCAGCACATCCTAGTGGTAGCCCTCTTCCCTTTCCAGCCTGCACAGCGCGCAGTGCACAGATCGCGGTGCTCTCTGCACCTGCCTTCTCCCTTGCAAGTACCAGCGCCAAGCTTACAGCCTTGCAGGGAGCGAAGAGGCGGATAGGCGTCTCGCCCAGAAGAAGGTGCCAGGACCAAAAGATGGTCTTCCTTTCTGCTGCTCCTTGCCCGAATTGTGGTGCTGTGTTGAAAGTCTTGCCCAGCGAAAAGCTACTCCAGCAAGTGTTTCTCTCCAAACGCATTTCGCTGAGCGAGAGCTACACGGACAGTTTGCACTCGGTGAAACAGCAAGAAAATGCTTGTCCGTCGAGCTGAAGGAAAATCCCTGCACAGCACACTGTGGCTGCGTGCAGTGCTCACGCTGAAGAGCGGCAAAGCTCCAAGCCATGGCTGGGCTTCACTTCTGTCCAGAGCACAGAAGGCGAAGAACCAAGCAGCTGGGCACCGGGCTCATGTACTCAGGGGAGCCAATTTCAAATGTCCAGCCAAGAGCTGCTTCGCAAGCACATGCAGCTGAGAATGCTCTGGCTGCTTCAGAAAGGAAGGCGCAGCCCTTGCACTCCTGGACACAAGCTGGCCAGCAGCAGGTTCCTAAACCTTGCGTGCTGCAGAGTGCATGCAGCTGGAGCACAGCCAGAAGGAGGCGTCCAGAAAGAAGGCGTTCTTCAAGTCCCCCCCTCCTCCAGGCAGCCTTGAAACTGAGCACAACAAACTGCGCCTCGGGGAGCTTCTTCTTTCCTCAGCTAGATGGACCGTCCCCTTCTTCACTCTCGCAGCTCCCTTGCCCACTTGCAGCAGCTGCTGCCAAAGAAAAAGGCTCCAGGGGTAACAGCCTCTGCTGGGCTGAACCTTCCCCTTGCCTCACGTCAAGCACCAGAAACTGTCCTCTGCACTCTGTTTTTCCCTTCTGCACCGCATCTACCACTGTCATCTCTGCATCTCCAAGCATGAAGCTAGCAGAATTGCTTCCAGGGAATACTGGAAGAGAAATAGGTAGCAGCACAAGTAGCCGCAGCTTGAACTTTCTGCTTCCGACTGCTAAAGTGAATCCGCAAACAAGCGAGTGCCACGCACGCTTCCTCTTGCAGCCTGGGCGATTCGCACAGCAGCCTGCTGCTCTGCCTTCGTTCTTATGCTCTTCGTAGCAGGTCGCGCTTTCGTTTAGCCGAAGACGAACAGTCGTCTGCTTCTCGCCCGGAGAGCACGGTGCTGGCAGCGAAAGCCTCCAGGCTGCTGCCTCTGCCCAAACACGCCTGGCCTCTGCACTTTCTCTCTCAGCGCTAGGTAGCAGCACATTCGGTCTGCGTGGTAGCCTGAATCTTAACGGAAAGCTTCTCAGCTAAGTCTCGCACAGAGAACAGGTTGAGGTCAACGAGCTTACGCGGAGCTTACCCTCGACGCGTGGAAACCTGTATTTGCAGCACATCCTAGTGGTAGCCCTCTTCCCTTTCCAGCCTGCACAGCGCGCAGTGCACAGATCGCGGTGCTCTCTGCACCTGCCTTCTCCCTTGCAAGTACCAGCGCCAAGCTTACAGCCTTGCAGGGAGCGAAGAGGCGGATAGGCGTCTCGCCCAGAAGAAGGTGCCAGGACCAAAAGATGGTCTTCCTTTCTGCTGCTCCTTGCCCGAATTGTGGTGCTGTGTTGAAAGTCTTGCCCAGCGAAAAGCTACTCCAGCAAGTGTTTCTCTCCAAACGCATTTCGCTGAGCGAGAGCTACACGGACAGTTTGCACTCGGTGAAACAGCAAGAAAATGCTTGTCCGTCGAGCTGAAGGAAAATCCCTGCACAGCACACTGTGGCTGCGCGCAGTGTTCACGCTGAAGAGCGGCAAAGCTCCAAGCCATGGCTGGGCTTCACTTCTGTCCAGAGCACAGAAGGCGAAGAACCAAGCAGCTGGGCACCGGGCTCATGTACTCAGGGGAGCCAATTTCAAATGTCCAGCCAAGAGCTGCTTCACAAGCACATGCAGCTGAGAATGCTCTGGCTGCTTCAGAAAGGAAGGCGCAGCCCTTGCACTCCTGGACACAAGCTGGCCAGCAGCAGGTTCCTAAAGCTTCCGTGCTGCAGAGTGAATGCAGCTGGAGCACAGCCAGAAGGAGGCGTCCAGAAAGAAGGCGTTCTTCAAGTCCCCCCCTCCTCCAGGCAGCCTTGAAACTGAGCACAACAAACTGCGCCTCGGGGAGCTTCTTCTTTCCTCAGCTAGATGGACCGTCCCCTTCTTCACTCTCGCAGCTCCCTTGCCCACTTGCAGCAGCTGCTGCCAAAGAAAAAGGCTCCAGGGGTAACAGCCTCTGCTGGGCTGAACCTTCCCCTTGCCTCACGTCAAGCACCAGAAACTGTCCTCTGCACTCTGTTTTTCCCTTCTCCACCGCATCTACCACTGTCATCTCTGCATCTCCAAGCATGAAGCTAGCAGAATTGCTTCCAGGGAATACTGGAAGAGAAATAGGTAGCAGCACAAGTAGCCGCAGGTTGAACTTTCTGCTTCCGACTGCTAAAGTGAATCCGCAAACAAGCGAGTGCCACGCACGCTTCCTCTTGCAGCCTGGGCGATTCGCACAGCAGCCTGCTGCTCTGCCTTCGTTCTTATGCTCTTCGTAGCAGGTCGCGCTTTCGTTTAGCCGAAGACGAACAGTCGTCTGCTTCTCGCCCGGAGAGCACGGTGCTGGCAGCGAAAGCCTCCAGGCTGCTGCCTCTGCCCAAACACGCCTGGCCTCTGCACTTTCTCTCTCAGCGCTAGGTAGCAGCACATTCGGTCTGCGTGGTAGCCTGAATCTTAACGGAAAGCTTCTCAGCTAAGTCTCGCACAGAGAACAGGTTGAGGTCAACGAGCTTACGCGGAGCTTACCCTCGACGCGTGGAAACCTGTATTTGCAGCACATCCTAGTGGTAGCCCTCTTCCCTTTCCAGCCTGCACAGCGCGCAGTGCACAGATCGCGGTGCTCTCTGCACCTGCCTTCTCCCTTGCAAGTACCAGCGCCAAGCTTACAGCCTTGCAGGGAGCGAAGAGGCGGATAGGCGTCTCGCCCAGAAGAAGGTGCCAGGACCAAAAGATGGTCTTCCTTTCTGCTGCTCCTTGCCCGAATTGTGGTGCTGTGTTGAAAGTCTTGCCCAGCGAAAAGCTACTCCAGCAAGTGTTTCTCTCCAAACGCATTTCGCTGAGCGAGAGCTACACGGACAGTTTGCACTCGGTGAAACAGCAAGAAAATGCTTGTCCGTCGAGCTGAAGGAAAATCCCTGCACAGCACACTGTGGCTGCGTGCAGTGCTCACGCTGAAGAGCGGCAAAGCTCCAAGCCATGGCTGGGCTTCACTTCTGTCCAGAGCACAGAAGGCGAAGAACCAAGCAGCTGGGCACCGGGCTCATGTACTCAGGGGAGCCAATTTCAAATGTCCAGCCAAGAGCTGCTTCGCAAGCACATGCAGCTGAGAATGCTCTGGCTGCTTCAGAAAGGAAGGCGCAGCCCTTGCACTCCTGGACACAAGCTGGCCAGCAGCAGGTTCCTAAACCTTGCGTGCTGCAGAGTGCATGCAGCTGGAGCACAGCCAGAAGGAGGCGTCCAGAAAGAAGGCGTTCTTCAAGTCCCCCCCTCCTCCAGGCAGCCTTGAAACTGAGCACAACAAACTGCGCCTCGGGGAGCTTCTTCTTTCCTCAGCTAGATGGACCGTCCCCTTCTTCACTCTCGCAGCTCCCTTGCCCACTTGCAGCAGCTGCTGCCAAAGAAAAAGGCTCCAGGGGTAACAGCCTCTGCTGGGCTGAACCTTCCCCTTGCCTCACGTCAAGCACCAGAAACTGTCCTCTGCACTCTGTTTTTCCCTTCTCCACCGCATCTACCACTGTCATCTCTGCATCTCCAAGCATGAAGCTAGCAGAATTGCTTCCAGGGAATACTGGAAGAGAAATAGGTAGCAGCACAAGTAGCCGCAGCTTGAACTTTCTGCTTCCGACTGCTAAAGTGAATCCGCAAACAAGCGAGTGCCACGCACGCTTCCTCTTGCAGCCTGGGCGATTCGCACAGCAGCCTGCTGCTCTGCCTTCGTTCTTATGCTCTTCGTAGCAGGTCGCGCTTTCGTTTAGCCGGAGACGAACAGTCGTCTGCTTCTCGCCCGGAGAGCACGGTGCTGGCAGCGAAAGCCTCCAGGCTGCTGCCTCTGCCCAAACACGCCTGGCCTCTGCACTTTCTCTCTCAGCGCTAGGTAGCAGCACATTCGGTCTGCCTTGTAGCCTGAATCTTAACGGAAAGCTTCTCAGCTAAGTCTCGCACAGAGAACAGGTTGAGGTCAACGAGCTTACGCGGAGCTTACCCTCGACGCGTGGAAACCTGTATTTGCAGCACATCCTAGTGGTAGCCCTCTTCCCTTTCCAGCCTGCACAGCGCGCAGTGCACAGATCGCGGTGCTCTCTGCACCTGCCTTCTCACTTGCAAGTACCAGCGCCAAGCTTACAGCCTTGCAGGGAGCGAAGAGGCGGATAGGCGTCTCGCCCAGAAGAAGGTGCCAGGACCAAAAGATGGTCTTCCTTTCTGCTGCTCCTTGCCCGAATTGTGGTGCTGTGTTGAAAGTCTTGCCCAGCGAAAAGCTACTCCAGCAAGTGTTTCTCTCCAAACGCATTTCGCTGAGCGAGAGCTACACGGACAGTTTGCACTCGGTGAAACAGCAAGAAAATGCTTGTCCGTCGAGCTGAAGGAAAATCCCTGCACAGCACACTGTGGCTGCGTGCAGTGCTCACGCTGAAGAGCGGCAAAGCTCCAAGCCATGGCTGGGCTTCACTTCTGTCCAGAGCACAGAAGGCGAAGAACCAAGCAGCTGGGCACCGGGCTCATGTACTCAGGGGAGCCAATTTCAAATGTCCAGCCAAGAGCTGCTTCGCAAGCACATGCAGCTGAGAATGCTCTGGCTGCTTCAGAAAGGAAGGCGCAGCCCTTGCACTCCTGGACACAAGCTGGCCAGCAGCAGGTTCCTAAACCTTGCGTGCTGCAGAGTGCATGCAGCTGGAGCACAGCCAGAAGGAGGCGTCCAGAAAGAAGGCGTTCTTCAAGTCCCCCCCTCCTCCAGGCAGCCTTGAAACTGAGCACAACAAACTGCGCCTCGGGGAGCTTCTTCTTTCCTCAGCTAGATGGACCGTCCCCTTCTTCACTCTCGCAGCTCCCTTGCCCACTTGCAGCAGCTGCTGCCAAAGAAAAAGGCTCCAGGGGTAACAGCCTCTGCTGGGCTGAACCTTCCCCTTGCCTCACGTCAAGCACCAGAAACTGTCCTCTGCACTCTGTTTTTCCCTTCTCCACCGCATCTACCACTGTCATCTCTGCATCTCCAAGCATGAAGCTAGCAGAATTGCTTCCAGGGAATACTGGAAGAGAAATAGGTAGCAGCACAAGTAGCCGCAGGTTGAACTTTCTGCTTCCGACTGCTAAAGTGAATCCGCAAACAAGCGAGTGCCACGCACGCTTCCTCTTGCAGCCTGGGCGATTCGCACAGCAGCCTGCTGCTCTGCCTTCGTTCTTATGCTCTTCGTAGCAGGTCGCGCTTTCGTTTAGCCGGAGACGAACAGTCGTCTGCTTCTCGCCCGGAGAGCACGGTGCTGGCAGCGAAAGCCTCCAGGCTGCTGCCTCTGCCCAAACACGCCTGGCCTCTGCACTTTCTCTCTCAGCGCTAGGTAGCAGCACATTCGGTCTGCGTGGTAGCCTGAATCTTAACGGAAAGCTTCTCAGCTAAGTCTCGCACAGAGAACAGGTTGAGGTCAACGAGCTTACGCGGAGCTTACCCTCGACGCGTGGAAACCTGTATTTGCAGCACATCCTAGTGGTAGCCCTCTTCCCTTTCCAGCCTGCACAGCGCGCAGTGCACAGATCGCGGTGCTCTCTGCACCTGCCTTCTCCCTTGCAAGTACCAGCGCCAAGCTTACAGCCTTGCAGGGAGCGAAGAGGCGGATAGGCGTCTCGCCCAGAAGAAGGTGCCAGGACCAAAAGATGGTCTTCCTTTCTGCTGCTCCTTGCCCGAATTGTGGTGCTGTGTTGAAAGTCTTGCCCAGCGAAAAGCTACTCCAGCAAGTGTTTCTCTCCAAACGCATTTCGCTGAGCGAGAGCTACACGGACAGTTTGCACTCGGTGAAACAGCAAGAAAATGCTTGTCCGTCGAGCTGAAGGAAAATCCCTGCACAGCACACTGTGGCTGCGCGCAGTGTTCACGCTGAAGAGCGGCAAAGCTCCAAGCCATGGCTGGGCTTCACTTCTGTCCAGAGCACAGAAGGCGAAGAACCAAGCAGCTGGGCACCGGGCTCATGTACTCAGGGGAGCCAATTTCAAATGTCCAGCCAAGAGCTGCTTCACAAGCACATGCAGCTGAGAATGCTCTGGCTGCTTCAGAAAGGAAGGCGCAGCCCTTGCACTCCTGGACACAAGCTGGCCAGCAGCAGGTTCCTAAACCTTGCGTGCTGCAGAGTGCATGCAGCTGGAGCACAGCCAGAAGGAGGCGTCCAGAAAGAAGGCGTTCTTCAAGTCCCCCCCTCCTCCAGGCAGCCTTGAAACTGAGCACAACAAACTGCGCCTCGGGGAGCTTCTTCTTTCCTCAGCTAGATGGACCGTCCCCTTCTTCACTCTCGCAGCTCCCTTGCCCACTTGCAGCAGCTGCTGCCAAAGAAAAAGGCTCCAGGGGTAACAGCCTCTGCTGGGCTGAACCTTCCCCTTGCCTCACGTCAAGCACCAGAAACTGTCCTCTGCACTCTGTTTTTCCCTTCTCCACCGCATCTACCACTGTCATCTCTGCATCTCCAAGCATGAAGCTAGCAGAATTGCTTCCAGGGAATACTGGAAGAGAAATAGGTAGCAGCACAAGTAGCCGCAGGTTGAACTTTCTGCTTCCGACTGCTAAAGTGAATCCGCAAACAAGCGAGTGCCACGCACGCTTCCTCTTGCAGCCTGGGCGATTCGCACAGCAGCCTGCTGCTCTGCCTTCGTTCTTATGCTCTTCGTAGCAGGTCGCGCTTTCGTTTAGCCGAAGACGAACAGTCGTCTGCTTCTCGCCCGGAGAGCACGGTGCTGGCAGCGAAAGCCTCCAGGCTGCTGCCTCTGCCCAAACACGCCTGGCCTCTGCACTTTCTCTCTCAGCGCTAGGTAGCAGCACATTCGGTCTGCCTTGTAGCCTGAATCTTAACGGAAAGCTTCTCAGCTAAGTCTCGCACAGAGAACAGGTTGAGGTCAACGAGCTTACGCGGAGCTTACCCTCGACGCGTGGAAACCTGTATTTGCAGCACATCCTAGTGGTAGCCCTCTTCCCTTTCCAGCCTGCACAGCGCGCAGTGCACAGATCGCGGTGCTCTCTGCACCTGCCTTCTCCCTTGCAAGTACCAGCGCCAAGCTTACAGCCTTGCAGGGAGCGAAGAGGCGGATAGGCGTCTCGCCCAGAAGAAGGTGCCAGGACGAAAAGATGGTCTTCCTTTCTGCTGCTCCTTGCCCGAATTGTGGTGCTGTGTTGAAAGTCTTGCCCAGCGAAAAGCTACTCCAGCAAGTGTTTCTCTCCAAACGCATTTCGCTGAGCGAGAGCTACACGGACAGTTTGCACTCGGTGAAACAGCAAGAAAATGCTTGTCCGTCGAGCTGAAGGAAAATCCCTGCACAGCACACTGTGGCTGCGTGCAGTGCTCACGCTGAAGAGCGGCAAAGCTCCAAGCCATGGCTGGGCTTCACTTCTGTCCAGAGCACAGAAGGCGAAGAACCAAGCAGCTGGGCACCGGGCTCATGTACTCAGGGGAGCCAATTTCAAATGTCCAGCCAAGAGCTGCTTCGCAAGCACATGCAGCTGAGAATGCTCTGGCTGCTTCAGAAAGGAAGGCGCAGCCCTTGCACTCCTGGACACAAGCTGGCCAGCAGCAGGTTCCTAAACCTTGCGTGCTGCAGAGTGCATGCAGCTGGAGCACAGCCAGAAGGAGGCGTCCAGAAAGAAGGCGTTCTTCAAGTCCCCCCCTCCTCCAGGCAGCCTTGAAACTGAGCACAACAAACTGCGCCTCGGGGAGCTTCTTCTTTCCTCAGCTAGATGGACCGTCCCCTTCTTCACTCTCGCAGCTCCCTTGCCCACTTGCAGCAGCTGCTGCCAAAGAAAAAGGCTCCAGGGGTAACAGCCTCTGCTGGGCTGAACCTTCCCCTTGCCTCACGTCAAGCACCAGAAACTGTCCTCTGCACTCTGTTTTTCCCTTCTCCACCGCATCTACCACTGTCATCTCTGCATCTCCAAGCATGAAGCTAGCAGAATTGCTTCCAGGGAATACTGGAAGAGAAATAGGTAGCAGCACAAGTAGCCGCAGCTTGAACTTTCTGCTTCCGACTGCTAAAGTGAATCCGCAAACAAGCGAGTGCCACGCACGCTTCCTCTTGCAGCCTGGGCGATTCGCACAGCAGCCTGCTGCTCTGCCTTCGTTCTTATGCTCTTCGTAGCAGGTCGCGCTTTCGTTTAGCCGGAGACGAACAGTCGTCTGCTTCTCGCCCGGAGAGCACGGTGCTGGCAGCGAAAGCCTCCAGGCTGCTGCCTCTGCCCAAACACGCCTGGCCTCTGCACTTTCTCTCTCAGCGCTAGGTAGCAGCACATTCGGTCTGCCTTGTAGCCTGAATCTTAACGGAAAGCTTCTCAGCTAAGTCTCGCACAGAGAACAGGTTGAGGTCAACGAGCTTACGCGGAGCTTACCCTCGACGCGTGGAAACCTGTATTTGCAGCACATCCTAGTGGTAGCCCTCTTCCCTTTCCAGCCTGCACAGCGCGCAGTGCACAGATCGCGGTGCTCTCTGCACCTGCCTTCTCACTTGCAAGTACCAGCGCCAAGCTTACAGCCTTGCAGGGAGCGAAGAGGCGGATAGGCGTCTCGCCCAGAAGAAGGTGCCAGGACCAAAAGATGGTCTTCCTTTCTGCTGCTCCTTGCCCGAATTGTGGTGCTGTGTTGAAAGTCTTGCCCAGCGAAAAGCTACTCCAGCAAGTGTTTCTCTCCAAACGCATTTCGCTGAGCGAGAGCTACACGGACAGTTTGCACTCGGTGAAACAGCAAGAAAATGCTTGTCCGTCGAGCTGAAGGAAAATCCCTGCACAGCACACTGTGGCTGCGTGCAGTGCTCACGCTGAAGAGCGGCAAAGCTCCAAGCCATGGCTGGGCTTCACTTCTGTCCAGAGCACAGAAGGCGAAGAACCAAGCAGCTGGGCACCGGGCTCATGTACTCAGGGGAGCCAATTTCAAATGTCCAGCCAAGAGCTGCTTCGCAAGCACATGCAGCTGAGAATGCTCTGGCTGCTTCAGAAAGGAAGGCGCAGCCCTTGCACTCCTGGACACAAGCTGGCCAGCAGCAGGTTCCTAAACCTTGCGTGCTGCAGAGTGCATGCAGCTGGAGCACAGCCAGAAGGAGGCGTCCAGAAAGAAGGCGTTCTTCAAGTCCCCCCCTCCTCCAGGCAGCCTTGAAACTGAGCACAACAAACTGCGCCTCGGGGAGCTTCTTCTTTCCTCAGCTAGATGGACCGTCCCCTTCTTCACTCTCGCAGCTCCCTTGCCCACTTGCAGCAGCTGCTGCCAAAGAAAAAGGCTCCAGGGGTAACAGCCTCTGCTGGGCTGAACCTTCCCCTTGCCTCACGTCAAGCACCAGAAACTGTCCTCTGCACTCTGTTTTTCCCTTCTCCACCGCATCTACCACTGTCATCTCTGCATCTCCAAGCATGAAGCTAGCAGAATTGGTTCCAGGGAATACTGGAAGAGAAATAGGTAGCAGCACAAGTAGCCGCAGCTTGAACTTTCTGCTTCCGACTGCTAAAGTGAATCCGCAAACAAGCGAGTGCCACGCACGCTTCCTCTTGCAGCCTGGGCGATTCGCACAGCAGCCTGCTGCTCTGCCTTCGTTCTTATGCTCTTCGTAGCAGGTCGCGCTTTCGTTTAGCCGGAGACGAACAGTCGTCTGCTTCTCGCCCGGAGAGCACGGTGCTGGCAGCGAAAGCCTCCAGGCTGCTGCCTCTGCCCAAACACGCCTGGCCTCTGCACTTTCTCTCTCAGCGCTAGGTAGCAGCACATTCGGTCTGCGTGGTAGCCTGAATCTTAACGGAAAGCTTCTCAGCTAAGTCTCGCACAGAGAACAGGTTGAGGTCAACGAGCTTACGCGGAGCTTACCCTCGACGCGTGGAAACCTGTATTTGCAGCACATCCTAGTGGTAGCCCTCTTCCCTTTCCAGCCTGCACAGCGCGCAGTGCACAGATCGCGGTGCTCTCTGCACCTGCCTTCTCCCTTGCAAGTACCAGCGCCAAGCTTACAGCCTTGCAGGGAGCGAAGAGGCGGATAGGCGTCTCGCCCAGAAGAAGGTGCCAGGACCAAAAGATGGTCTTCCTTTCTGCTGCTCCTTGCCCGAATTGTGATGCTGTGTTGAAAGTCTTGCCCAGCGAAAAGCTACTCCAGCAAGTGTTTCTCTCCAAACGCATTTCGCTGAGCGAGAGCTACACGGACAGTTTGCACTCGGTGAAACAGCAAGAAAATGCTTGTCCGTCGAGCTGAAGGAAAATCCCTGCACAGCACACTGTGGCTGCGTGCAGTGCTCACGCTGAAGAGCGGCAAAGCTCCAAGCCATGGCTGGGCTTCACTTCTGTCCAGAGCACAGAAGGCGAAGAACCAAGCAGCTGGGCACCGGGCTCATGTACTCAGGGGAGCCAATTTCAAATGTCCAGCCAAGAGCTGCTTCGCAAGCACATGCAGCTGAGAATGCTCTGGCTGCTTCAGAAAGGAAGGCGCAGCCCTTGCACTCCTGGACACAAGCTGGCCAGCAGCAGGTTCCTAAACCTTGCGTGCTGCAGAGTGCATGCAGCTGGAGCACAGCCAGAAGGAGGCGTCCAGAAAGAAGGCGTTCTTCAAGTCCCCCCCTCCTCCAGGCAGCCTTGAAACTGAGCACAACAAACTGCGCCTCGGGGAGCTTCTTCTTTCCTCAGCTAGATGGACCGTCCCCTTCTTCACTCTCGCAGCTCCCTTGCCCACTTGCAGCAGCTGCTGCCAAAGAAAAAGGCTCCAGGGGTAACAGCCTCTGCTGGGCTGAACCTTCCCCTTGCCTCACGTCAAGCACCAGAAACTGTCCTCTGCACTCTGTTTTTCCCTTCTCCACCGCATCTACCACTGTCATCTCTGCATCGCCAAGCATGAAGCTAGCAGAATTGCTTCCAGGGAATACTGGAAGAGAAATAGGTAGCAGCACAAGTAGCCGCAGGTTGAACTTTCTGCTTCCGACTGCTAAAGTGAATCCGCAAACAAGCGAGTGCCACGCACGCTTCCTCTTGCAGCCTGGGCGATTCGCACAGCAGCCTGCTGCTCTGCCTTCGTTCTTATGCTCTTCGTAGCAGGTCGCGCTTTCGTTTAGCCGGAGACGAACAGTCGTCTGCTTCTCGCCCGGAGAGCACGGTGCTGGCAGCGAAAGCCTCCAGGCTGCTGCCTCTGCCCAAACACGCCTGGCCTCTGCACTTTCTCTCTCAGCGCTAGGTAGCAGCACATTCGGTCTGCCTTGTAGCCTGAATCTTAACGGAAAGCTTCTCAGCTAAGTCTCGCACAGAGAACAGGTTGAGGTCAACGAGCTTACGCGGAGCTTACCCTCGACGCGTGGAAACCTGTATTTGCAGCACATCCTAGTGGTAGCCCTCTTCCCTTTCCAGCCTGCACAGCGCGCAGTGCACAGATCGCGGTGCTCTCTGCACCTGCCTTCTCCCTTGCAAGTACCAGCGCCAAGCTTACAGCCTTGCAGGGAGCGAAGAGGCGGATAGGCGTCTCGCCCAGAAGAAGGTGCCAGGACGAAAAGATGGTCTTCCTTTCTGCTGCTCCTTGCCCGAATTGTGGTGCTGTGTTGAAAGTCTTGCCCAGCGAAAAGCTACTCCAGCAAGTGTTTCTCTCCAAACGCATTTCGCTGAGCGAGAGCTACACGGACAGTTTGCACTCGGTGAAACAGCAAGAAAATGCTTGTCCGTCGAGCTGAAGGAAAATCCCTGCACAGCACACTGTGGCTGCGTGCAGTGCTCACGCTGAAGAGCGGCAAAGCTCCAAGCCATGGCTGGGCTTCACTTCTGTCCAGAGCACAGAAGGCGAAGAACCAAGCAGCTGGGCACCGGGCTCATGTACTCAGGGGAGCCAATTTCAAATGTCCAGCCAAGAGCTGCTTCGCAAGCACATGCAGCTGAGAATGCTCTGGCTGCTTCAGAAAGGAAGGCGCAGCCCTTGCACTCCTGGACACAAGCTGGCCAGCAGCAGGTTCCTAAACCTTGCGTGCTGCAGAGTGCATGCAGCTGGAGCACAGCCAGAAGGAGGCGTCCAGAAAGAAGGCGTTCTTCAAGTCCCCCCCTCCTCCAGGCAGCCTTGAAACTGAGCACAACAAACTGCGCCTCGGGGAGCTTCTTCTTTCCTCAGCTAGATGGACCGTCCCCTTCTTCACTCTCGCAGCTCCCTTGCCCACTTGCAGCAGCTGCTGCCAAAGAAAAAGGCTCCAGGGGTAACAGCCTCTGCTGGGCTGAACCTTCCCCTTGCCTCACGTCAAGCACCAGAAACTGTCCTCTGCACTCTGTTTTTCCCTTCTGCACCGCATCTACCACTGTCATCTCTGCATCTCCAAGCATGAAGCTAGCAGAATTGCTTCCAGGGAATACTGGAAGAGAAATAGGTAGCAGCACAAGTAGCCGCAGCTTGAACTTTCTGCTTCCGACTGCTAAAGTGAATCCGCAAACAAGCGAGTGCCACGCACGCTTCCTCTTGCAGCCTGGGCGATTCGCACAGCAGCCTGCTGCTCTGCCTTCGTTCTTATGCTCTTCGTAGCAGGTCGCGCTTTCGTTTAGCCGGAGACGAACAGTCGTCTGCTTCTCGCCCGGAGAGCACGGTGCTGGCAGCGAAAGCCTCCAGGCTGCTGCCTCTGCCCAAACACGCCTGGCCTCTGCACTTTCTCTCTCAGCGCTAGGTAGCAGCACATTCGGTCTGCGTGGTAGCCTGAATCTTAACGGAAAGCTTCTCAGCTAAGTCTCGCACAGAGAACAGGTTGAGGTCAACGAGCTTACGCGGAGCTTACCCTCGACGCGTGGAAACCTGTATTTGCAGCACATCCTAGTGGTAGCCCTCTTCCCTTTCCAGCCTGCACAGCGCGCAGTGCACAGATCGCGGTGCTCTCTGCACCTGCCTTCTCCCTTGCAAGTACCAGCGCCAAGCTTACAGCCTTGCAGGGAGCGAAGAGGCGGATAGGCGTCTCGCCCAGAAGAAGGTGCCAGGACCAAAAGATGGTCTTCCTTTCTGCTGCTCCTTGCCCGAATTGTGGTGCTGTGTTGAAAGTCTTGCCCAGCGAAAAGCTACTCCAGCAAGTGTTTCTCTCCAAACGCATTTCGCTGAGCGAGAGCTACACGGACAGTTTGCACTCGGTGAAACAGCAAGAAAATGCTTGTCCGTCGAGCTGAAGGAAAATCCCTGCACAGCACACTGTGGCTGCGCGCAGTGTTCACGCTGAAGAGCGGCAAAGCTCCAAGCCATGGCTGGGCTTCACTTCTGTCCAGAGCACAGAAGGCGAAGAACCAAGCAGCTGGGCACCGGGCTCATGTACTCAGGGGAGCCAATTTCAAATGTCCAGCCAAGAGCTGCTTCACAAGCACATGCAGCTGAGAATGCTCTGGCTGCTTCAGAAAGGAAGGCGCAGCCCTTGCACTCCTGGACACAAGCTGGCCAGCAGCAGGTTCCTAAACCTTGCGTGCTGCAGAGTGCATGCAGCTGGAGCACAGCCAGAAGGAGGCGTCCAGAAAGAAGGCGTTCTTCAAGTCCCCCCCTCCTCCAGGCAGCCTTGAAACTGAGCACAACAAACTGCGCCTCGGGGAGCTTCTTCTTTCCTCAGCTAGATGGACCGTCCCCTTCTTCACTCTCGCAGCTCCCTTGCCCACTTGCAGCAGCTGCTGCCAAAGAAAAAGGCTCCAGGGGTAACAGCCTCTGCTGGGCTGAACCTTCCCCTTGCCTCACGTCAAGCACCAGAAACTGTCCTCTGCACTCTGTTTTTCCCTTCTCCACCGCATCTACCACTGTCATCTCTGCATCTCCAAGCATGAAGCTAGCAGAATTGGTTCCAGGGAATACTGGAAGAGAAATAGGTAGCAGCACAAGTAGCCGCAGCTTGAACTTTCTGCTTCCGACTGCTAAAGTGAATCCGCAAACAAGCGAGTGCCACGCACGCTTCCTCTTGCAGCCTGGGCGATTCGCACAGCAGCCTGCTGCTCTGCCTTCGTTCTTATGCTCTTCGTAGCAGGTCGCGCTTTCGTTTAGCCGAAGACGAACAGTCGTCTGCTTCTCGCCCGGAGAGCACGGTGCTGGCAGCGAAAGCCTCCAGGCTGCTGCCTCTGCCCAAACACGCCTGGCCTCTGCACTTTCTCTCTCAGCGCTAGGTAGCAGCACATTCGGTCTGCCTTGTAGCCTGAATCTTAACGGAAAGCTTCTCAGCTAAGTCTCGCACAGAGAACAGGTTGAGGTCAACGAGCTTACGCGGAGCTTACCCTCGACGCGTGGAAACCTGTATTTGCAGCACATCCTAGTGGTAGCCCTCTTCCCTTTCCAGCCTGCACAGCGCGCAGTGCACAGATCGCGGTGCTCTCTGCACCTGCCTTCTCCCTTGCAAGTACCAGCGCCAAGCTTACAGCCTTGCAGGGAGCGAAGAGGCGGATAGGCGTCTCGCCCAGAAGAAGGTGCCAGGACGAAAAGATGGTCTTCCTTTCTGCTGCTCCTTGCCCGAATTGTGGTGCTGTGTTGAAAGTCTTGCCCAGCGAAAAGCTACTCCAGCAAGTGTTTCTCTCCAAACGCATTTCGCTGAGCGAGAGCTACACGGACAGTTTGCACTCGGTGAAACAGCAAGAAAATGCTTGTCCGTCGAGCTGAAGGAAAATCCCTGCACAGCACACTGTGGCTGCGTGCAGTGCTCACGCTGAAGAGCGGCAAAGCTCCAAGCCATGGCTGGGCTTCACTTCTGTCCAGAGCACAGAAGGCGAAGAACCAAGCAGCTGGGCACCGGGCTCATGTACTCAGGGGAGCCAATTTCAAATGTCCAGCCAAGAGCTGCTTCGCAAGCACATGCAGCTGAGAATGCTCTGGCTGCTTCAGAAAGGAAGGCGCAGCCCTTGCACTCCTGGACACAAGCTGGCCAGCAGCAGGTTCCTAAACCTTGCGTGCTGCAGAGTGCATGCAGCTGGAGCACAGCCAGAAGGAGGCGTCCAGAAAGAAGGCGTTCTTCAAGTCCCCCCCTCCTCCAGGCAGCCTTGAAACTGAGCACAACAAACTGCGCCTCGGGGAGCTTCTTCTTTCCTCAGCTAGATGGACCGTCCCCTTCTTCACTCTCGCAGCTCCCTTGCCCACTTGCAGCAGCTGCTGCCAAAGAAAAAGGCTCCAGGGGTAACAGCCTCTGCTGGGCTGAACCTTCCCCTTGCCTCACGTCAAGCACCAGAAACTGTCCTCTGCACTCTGTTTTTCCCTTCTCCACCGCATCTACCACTGTCATCTCTGCATCTCCAAGCATGAAGCTAGCAGAATTGCTTCCAGGGAATACTGGAAGAGAAATAGGTAGCAGCACAAGTAGCCGCAGCTTGAACTTTCTGCTTCCGACTGCTAAAGTGAATCCGCAAACAAGCGAGTGCCACGCACGCTTCCTCTTTCAGCCTGGGCGATTCGCACAGCAGCCTGCTGCTCTGCCTTCGTTCTTATGCTCTTCGTAGCAGGTCGCGCTTTCGTTTAGCCGGAGACGAACAGTCGTCTGCTTCTCGCCCGGAGAGCACGGTGCTGGCAGCGAAAGCCTCCAGGCTGCTGCCTCTGCCCAAACACGCCTGGCCTCTGCACTTTCTCTCTCAGCGCTAGGTAGCAGCACATTCGGTCTGCCTTGTAGCCTGAATCTTAACGGAAAGCTTCTCAGCTAAGTCTCGCACAGAGAACAGGTTGAGGTCAACGAGCTTACGCGGAGCTTACCCTCGACGCGTGGAAACCTGTATTTGCAGCACATCCTAGTGGTAGCCCTCTTCCCTTTCCAGCCTGCACAGCGCGCAGTGCACAGATCGCGGTGCTCTCTGCACCTGCCTTCTCACTTGCAAGTACCAGCGCCAAGCTTACAGCCTTGCAGGGAGCGAAGAGGCGGATAGGCGTCTCGCCCAGAAGAAGGTGCCAGGACCAAAAGATGGTCTTCCTTTCTGCTGCTCCTTGCCCGAATTGTGGTGCTGTGTTGAAAGTCTTGCCCAGCGAAAAGCTACTCCAGCAAGTGTTTCTCTCCAAACGCATTTCGCTGAGCGAGAGCTACACGGACAGTTTGCACTCGGTGAAACAGCAAGAAAATGCTTGTCCGTCGAGCTGAAGGAAAATCCCTGCACAGCACACTGTGGCTGCGTGCAGTGCTCACGCTGAAGAGCGGCAAAGCTCCAAGCCATGGCTGGGCTTCACTTCTGTCCAGAGCACAGAAGGCGAAGAACCAAGCAGCTGGGCACCGGGCTCATGTACTCAGGGGAGCCAATTTCAAATGTCCAGCCAAGAGCTGCTTCGCAAGCACATGCAGCTGAGAATGCTCTGGCTGCTTCAGAAAGGAAGGCGCAGCCCTTGCACTCCTGGACACAAGCTGGCCAGCAGCAGGTTCCTAAACCTTGCGTGCTGCAGAGTGCATGCAGCTGGAGCACAGCCAGAAGGAGGCGTCCAGAAAGAAGGCGTTCTTCAAGTCCCCCCCTCCTCCAGGCAGCCTTGAAACTGAGCACAACAAACTGCGCCTCGGGGAGCTTCTTCTTTCCTCAGCTAGATGGACCGTCCCCTTCTTCACTCTCGCAGCTCCCTTGCCCACTTGCAGCAGCTGCTGCCAAAGAAAAAGGCTCCAGGGGTAACAGCCTCTGCTGGGCTGAACCTTCCCCTTGCCTCACGTCAAGCACCAGAAACTGTCCTCTGCACTCTGTTTTTCCCTTCTCCACCGCATCTACCACTGTCATCTCTGCATCTCCAAGCATGAAGCTAGCAGAATTGGTTCCAGGGAATACTGGAAGAGAAATAGGTAGCAGCACAAGTAGCCGCAGCTTGAACTTTCTGCTTCCGACTGCTAAAGTGAATCCGCAAACAAGCGAGTGCCACGCACGCTTCCTCTTGCAGCCTGGGCGATTCGCACAGCAGCCTGCTGCTCTGCCTTCGTTCTTATGCTCTTCGTAGCAGGTCGCGCTTTCGTTTAGCCGGAGACGAACAGTCGTCTGCTTCTCGCCCGGAGAGCACGGTGCTGGCAGCGAAAGCCTCCAGGCTGCTGCCTCTGCCCAAACACGCCTGGCCTCTGCACTTTCTCTCTCAGCGCTAGGTAGCAGCACATTCGGTCTGCGTGGTAGCCTGAATCTTAACGGAAAGCTTCTCAGCTAAGTCTCGCACAGAGAACAGGTTGAGGTCAACGAGCTTACGCGGAGCTTACCCTCGACGCGTGGAAACCTGTATTTGCAGCACATCCTAGTGGTAGCCCTCTTCCCTTTCCAGCCTGCACAGCGCGCAGTGCACAGATCGCGGTGCTCTCTGCACCTGCCTTCTCCCTTGCAAGTACCAGCGCCAAGCTTACAGCCTTGCAGGGAGCGAAGAGGCGGATAGGCGTCTCGCCCAGAAGAAGGTGCCAGGACCAAAAGATGGTCTTCCTTTCTGCTGCTCCTTGCCCGAATTGTGATGCTGTGTTGAAAGTCTTGCCCAGCGAAAAGCTACTCCAGCAAGTGTTTCTCTCCAAACGCATTTCGCTGAGCGAGAGCTACACGGACAGTTTGCACTCGGTGAAACAGCAAGAAAATGCTTGTCCGTCGAGCTGAAGGAAAATCCCTGCACAGCACACTGTGGCTGCGTGCAGTGCTCACGCTGAAGAGCGGCAAAGCTCCAAGCCATGGCTGGGCTTCACTTCTGTCCAGAGCACAGAAGGCGAAGAACCAAGCAGCTGGGCACCGGGCTCATGTACTCAGGGGAGCCAATTTCAAATGTCCAGCCAAGAGCTGCTTCGCAAGCACATGCAGCTGAGAATGCTCTGGCTGCTTCAGAAAGGAAGGCGCAGCCCTTGCACTCCTGGACACAAGCTGGCCAGCAGCAGGTTCCTAAACCTTGCGTGCTGCAGAGTGCATGCAGCTGGAGCACAGCCAGAAGGAGGCGTCCAGAAAGAAGGCGTTCTTCAAGTCCCCCCCTCCTCCAGGCAGCCTTGAAACTGAGCACAACAAACTGCGCCTCGGGGAGCTTCTTCTTTCCTCAGCTAGATGGACCGTCCCCTTCTTCACTCTCGCAGCTCCCTTGCCCACTTGCAGCAGCTGCTGCCAAAGAAAAAGGCTCCAGGGGTAACAGCCTCTGCTGGGCTGAACCTTCCCCTTGCCTCACGTCAAGCACCAGAAACTGTCCTCTGCACTCTGTTTTTCCCTTCTCCACCGCATCTACCACTGTCATCTCTGCATCGCCAAGCATGAAGCTAGCAGAATTGCTTCCAGGGAATACTGGAAGAGAAATAGGTAGCAGCACAAGTAGCCGCAGGTTGAACTTTCTGCTTCCGACTGCTAAAGTGAATCCGCAAACAAGCGAGTGCCACGCACGCTTCCTCTTGCAGCCTGGGCGATTCGCACAGCAGCCTGCTGCTCTGCCTTCGTTCTTATGCTCTTCGTAGCAGGTCGCGCTTTCGTTTAGCCGGAGACGAACAGTCGTCTGCTTCTCGCCCGGAGAGCACGGTGCTGGCAGCGAAAGCCTCCAGGCTGCTGCCTCTGCCCAAACACGCCTGGCCTCTGCACTTTCTCTCTCAGCGCTAGGTAGCAGCACATTCGGTCTGCGTGGTAGCCTGAATCTTAACGGAAAGCTTCTCAGCTAAGTCTCGCACAGAGAACAGGTTGAGGTCAACGAGCTTACGCGGAGCTTACCCTCGACGCGTGGAAACCTGTATTTGCAGCACATCCTAGTGGTAGCCCTCTTCCCTTTCCAGCCTGCACAGCGCGCAGTGCACAGATCGCGGTGCTCTCTGCACCTGCCTTCTCCCTTGCAAGTACCAGCGCCAAGCTTACAGCCTTGCAGGGAGCGAAGAGGCGGATAGGCGTCTCGCCCAGAAGAAGGTGCCAGGACGAAAAGATGGTCTTCCTTTCTGCTGCTCCTTGCCCGAATTGTGGTGCTGTGTTGAAAGTCTTGCCCAGCGAAAAGCTACTCCAGCAAGTGTTTCTCTCCAAACGCATTTCGCTGAGCGAGAGCTACACGGACAGTTTGCACTCGGTGAAACAGCAAGAAAATGCTTGTCCGTCGAGCTGAAGGAAAATCCCTGCACAGCACACTGTGGCTGCGTGCAGTGCTCACGCTGAAGAGCGGCAAAGCTCCAAGCCATGGCTGGGCTTCACTTCTGTCCAGAGCACAGAAGGCGAAGAACCAAGCAGCTGGGCACCGGGCTCATGTACTCAGGGGAGCCAATTTCAAATGTCCAGCCAAGAGCTGCTTCGCAAGCACATGCAGCTGAGAATGCTCTGGCTGCTTCAGAAAGGAAGGCGCAGCCCTTGCACTCCTGGACACAAGCTGGCCAGCAGCAGGTTCCTAAACCTTGCGTGCTGCAGAGTGCATGCAGCTGGAGCACAGCCAGAAGGAGGCGTCCAGAAAGAAGGCGTTCTTCAAGTCCCCCCCTCCTCCAGGCAGCCTTGAAACTGAGCACAACAAACTGCGCCTCGGGGAGCTTCTTCTTTCCTCAGCTAGATGGACCGTCCCCTTCTTCACTCTCGCAGCTCCCTTGCCCACTTGCAGCAGCTGCTGCCAAAGAAAAAGGCTCCAGGGGTAACAGCCTCTGCTGGGCTGAACCTTCCCCTTGCCTCACGTCAAGCACCAGAAACTGTCCTCTGCACTCTGTTTTTCCCTTCTCCACCGCATCTACCACTGTCATCTCTGCATCTCCAAGCATGAAGCTAGCAGAATTGGTTCCAGGGAATACTGGAAGAGAAATAGGTAGCAGCACAAGTAGCCGCAGCTTGAACTTTCTGCTTCCGACTGCTAAAGTGAATCCGCAAACAAGCGAGTGCCACGCACGCTTCCTCTTGCAGCCTGGGCGATTCGCACAGCAGCCTGCTGCTCTGCCTTCGTTCTTATGCTCTTCGTAGCAGGTCGCGCTTTCGTTTAGCCGGAGACGAACAGTCGTCTGCTTCTCGCCCGGAGAGCACGGTGCTGGCAGCGAAAGCCTCCAGGCTGCTGCCTCTGCCCAAACACGCCTGGCCTCTGCACTTTCTCTCTCAGCGCTAGGTAGCAGCACATTCGGTCTGCCTTGTAGCCTGAATCTTAACGGAAAGCTTCTCAGCTAAGTCTCGCACAGAGAACAGGTTGAGGTCAACGAGCTTACGCGGAGCTTACCCTCGACGCGTGGAAACCTGTATTTGCAGCACATCCTAGTGGTAGCCCTCTTCCCTTTCCAGCCTGCACAGCGCGCAGTGCACAGATCGCGGTGCTCTCTGCACCTGCCTTCTCCCTTGCAAGTACCAGCGCCAAGCTTACAGCCTTGCAGGGAGCGAAGAGGCGGATAGGCGTCTCGCCCAGAAGAAGGTGCCAGGACCAAAAGATGGTCTTCCTTTCTGCTGCTCCTTGCCCGAATTGTGGTGCTGTGTTGAAAGTCTTGCCCAGCGAAAAGCTACTCCAGCAAGTGTTTCTCTCCAAACGCATTTCGCTGAGCGAGAGCTACACGGACAGTTTGCACTCGGTGAAACAGCAAGAAAATGCTTGTCCGTCGAGCTGAAGGAAAATCCCTGCACAGCACACTGTGGCTGCGCGCAGTGTTCACGCTGAAGAGCGGCAAAGCTCCAAGCCATGGCTGGGCTTCACTTCTGTCCAGAGCACAGAAGGCGAAGAACCAAGCAGCTGGGCACCGGGCTCATGTACTCAGGGGAGCCAATTTCAAATGTCCAGCCAAGAGCTGCTTCACAAGCACATGCAGCTGAGAATGCTCTGGCTGCTTCAGAAAGGAAGGCGCAGCCCTTGCACTCCTGGACACAAGCTGGCCAGCAGCAGGTTCCTAAAGCTTGCGTGCTGCAGAGTGCATGCAGCTGGAGCACAGCCAGAAGGAGGCGTCCAGAAAGAAGGCGTTCTTCAAGTCCCCCCCTCCTCCAGGCAGCCTTGAAACTGAGCACAACAAACTGCGCCTCGGGGAGCTTCTTCTTTCCTCAGCTAGATGGACCGTCCCCTTCTTCACTCTCGCAGCTCCCTTGCCCACTTGCAGCAGCTGCTGCCAAAGAAAAAGGCTCCAGGGGTAACAGCCTCTGCTGGGCTGAACCTTCCCCTTGCCTCACGTCAAGCACCAGAAACTGTCCTCTGCACTCTGTTTTTCCCTTCTCCACCGCATCTACCACTGTCATCTCTGCATCTCCAAGCATGAAGCTAGCAGAATTGCTTCCAGGGAATACTGGAAGAGAAATAGGTAGCAGCACAAGTAGCCGCAGCTTGAACTTTCTGCTTCCGACTGCTAAAGTGAATCCGCAAACAAGCGAGTGCCACGCACGCTTCCTCTTGCAGCCTGGGCGATTCGCACAGCAGCCTGCTGCTCTGCCTTCGTTCTTATGCTCTTCGTAGCAGGTCGCGCTTTCGTTTAGCCGGAGACGAACAGTCGTCTGCTTCTCGCCCGGAGAGCACGGTGCTGGCAGCGAAAGCCTCCAGGCTGCTGCCTCTGCCCAAACACGCCTGGCCTCTGCACTTTCTCTCTCAGCGCTAGGTAGCAGCACATTCGGTCTGCCTTGTAGCCTGAATCTTAACGGAAAGCTTCTCAGCTAAGTCTCGCACAGAGAACAGGTTGAGGTCAACGAGCTTACGCGGAGCTTACCCTCGACGCGTGGAAACCTGTATTTGCAGCACATCCTAGTGGTAGCCCTCTTCCCTTTCCAGCCTGCACAGCGCGCAGTGCACAGATCGCGGTGCTCTCTGCACCTGCCTTCTCACTTGCAAGTACCAGCGCCAAGCTTACAGCCTTGCAGGGAGCGAAGAGGCGGATAGGCGTCTCGCCCAGAAGAAGGTGCCAGGACGAAAAGATGGTCTTCCTTTCTGCTGCTCCTTGCCCGAATTGTGGTGCTGTGTTGAAAGTCTTGCCCAGCGAAAAGCTACTCCAGCAAGTGTTTCTCTCCAAACGCATTTCGCTGAGCGAGAGCTACACGGACAGTTTGCACTCGGTGAAACAGCAAGAAAATGCTTGTCCGTCGAGCTGAAGGAAAATCCCTGCACAGCACACTGTGGCTGCGTGCAGTGCTCACGCTGAAGAGCGGCAAAGCTCCAAGCCATGGCTGGGCTTCACTTCTGTCCAGAGCACAGAAGGCGAAGAACCAAGCAGCTGGGCACCGGGCTCATGTACTCAGGGGAGCCAATTTCAAATGTCCAGCCAAGAGCTGCTTCGCAAGCACATGCAGCTGAGAATGCTCTGGCTGCTTCAGAAAGGAAGGCGCAGCCCTTGCACTCCTGGACACAAGCTGGCCAGCAGCAGGTTCCTAAACCTTGCGTGCTGCAGAGTGCATGCAGCTGGAGCACAGCCAGAAGGAGGCGTCCAGAAAGAAGGCGTTCTTCAAGTCCCCCCCTCCTCCAGGCAGCCTTGAAACTGAGCACAACAAACTGCGCCTCGGGGAGCTTCTTCTTTCCTCAGCTAGATGGACCGTCCCCTTCTTCACTCTCGCAGCTCCCTTGCCCACTTGCAGCAGCTGCTGCCAAAGAAAAAGGCTCCAGGGGTAACAGCCTCTGCTGGGCTGAACCTTCCCCTTGCCTCACGTCAAGCACCAGAAACTGTCCTCTGCACTCTGTTTTTCCCTTCTCCACCGCATCTACCACTGTCATCTCTGCATCTCCAAGCATGAAGCTAGCAGAATTGCTTCCAGGGAATACTGGAAGAGAAATAGGTAGCAGCACAAGTAGCCGCAGCTTGAACTTTCTGCTTCCGACTGCTAAAGTGAATCCGCAAACAAGCGAGTGCCACGCACGCTTCCTCTTGCAGCCTGGGCGATTCGCACAGCAGCCTGCTGCTCTGCCTTCGTTCTTATGCTCTTCGTAGCCGGTCGCGCTTTCGTTTAGCCGGAGACGAACAGTCGTCTGCTTCTCGCCCGGAGAGCACGGTGCTGGCAGCGAAAGCCTCCAGGCTGCTGCCTCTGCCCAAACACGCCTGGCCTCTGCACTTTCTCTCTCAGCGCTAGGTAGCAGCACATTCGGTCTGCCTTGTAGCCTGAATCTTAACGGAAAGCTTCTCAGCTAAGTCTCGCACAGAGAACAGGTTGAGGTCAACGAGCTTACGCGGAGCTTACCCTCGACGCGTGGAAACCTGTATTTGCAGCACATCCTAGTGGTAGCCCTCTTCCCTTTCCAGCCTGCACAGCGCGCAGTGCACAGATCGCGGTGCTCTCTGCACCTGCCTTCTCACTTGCAAGTACCAGCGCCAAGCTTACAGCCTTGCAGGGAGCGAAGAGGCGGATAGGCGTCTCGCCCAGAAGAAGGTGCCAGGACCAAAAGATGGTCTTCCTTTCTGCTGCTCCTTGCCCGAATTGTGGTGCTGTGTTGAAAGTCTTGCCCAGCGAAAAGCTACTCCAGCAAGTGTTTCTCTCCTGACGCATTTCGCTGAGCGAGAGCTACACGGACAGTTTGCACTCGGTGAAACAGCAAGAAAATGCTTGTCCGTCGAGCTGAAGGAAAATCCCTGCACAGCACACTGTGGCTGCGTGCAGTGCTCACGCTGAAGAGCGGCAAAGCTCCAAGCCATGGCTGGGCTTCACTTCTGTCCAGAGCACAGAAGGCGAAGAACCAAGCAGCTGGGCACCGGGCTCATGTACTCAGGGGAGCCAATTTCAAATGTCCAGCCAAGAGCTGCTTCGCAAGCACATGCAGCTGAGAATGCTCTGGCTGCTTCAGAAAGGAAGGCGCAGCCCTTGCACTCCTGGACACAAGCTGGCCAGCAGCAGGTTCCTAAACCTTGCGTGCTGCAGAGTGCATGCAGCTGGAGCACAGCCAGAAGGAGGCGTCCAGAAAGAAGGCGTTCTTCAAGTCCCCCCCTCCTCCAGGCAGCCTTGAAACTGAGCACAACAAACTGCGCCTCGGGGAGCTTCTTCTTTCCTCAGCTAGATGGACCGTCCCCTTCTTCACTCTCGCAGCTCCCTTGCCCACTTGCAGCAGCTGCTGCCAAAGAAAAAGGCTCCAGGGGTAACAGCCTCTGCTGGGCTGAACCTTCCCCTTGCCTCACGTCAAGCACCAGAAACTGTCCTCTGCACTCTGTTTTTCCCTTCTCCACCGCATCTACCACTGTCATCTCTGCATCTCCAAGCATGAAGCTAGCAGAATTGCTTCCAGGGAATACTGGAAGAGAAATAGGTAGCAGCACAAGTAGCCGCAGCTTGAACTTTCTGCTTCCGACTGCTAAAGTGAATCCGCAAACAAGCGAGTGCCACGCACGCTTCCTCTTGCAGCCTGGGCGATTCGCACAGCAGCCTGCTGCTCTGCCTTCGTTCTTATGCTCTTCGTAGCAGGTCGCGCTTTCGTTTAGCCGGAGACGAACAGTCGTCTGCTTCTCGCCCGGAGAGCACGGTGCTGGCAGCGAAAGCCTCCAGGCTGCTGCCTCTGCCCAAACACGCCTGGCCTCTGCACTTTCTCTCTCAGCGCTAGGTAGCAGCACATTCGGTCTGCCTTGTAGCCTGAATCTTAACGGAAAGCTTCTCAGCTAAGTCTCGCACAGAGAACAGGTTGAGGTCAACGAGCTTACGCGGAGCTTACCCTCGACGCGTGGAAACCTGTATTTGCAGCACATCCTAGTGGTAGCCCTCTTCCCTTTCCAGCCTGCACAGCGCGCAGTGCACAGATCGCGGTGCTCTCTGCACCTGCCTTCTCCCTTGCAAGTACCAGCGCCAAGCTTACAGCCTTGCAGGGAGCGAAGAGGCGGATAGGCGTCTCGCCCAGAAGAAGGTGCCAGGACCAAAAGATGGTCTTCCTTTCTGCTGCTCCTTGCCCGAATTGTGGTGCTGTGTTGAAAGTCTTGCCCAGCGAAAAGCTACTCCAGCAAGTGTTTCTCTCCAAACGCATTTCGCTGAGCGAGAGCTACACGGACAGTTTGCACTCGGTGAAACAGCAAGAAAATGCTTGTCCGTCGAGCTGAAGGAAAATCCCTGCACAGCACACTGTGGCTGCGTGCAGTGCTCACGCTGAAGAGCGGCAAAGCTCCAAGCCATGGCTGGGCTTCACTTCTGTCCAGAGCACAGAAGGCGAAGAACGAAGCAGCTGGGCACCGGGCTCATGTACTCAGGGGAGCCAATTTCAAATGTCCAGCCAAGAGCTGCTTCGCAAGCACATGCAGCTGAGAATGCTCTGGCTGCTTCAGAAAGGAAGGCGCAGCCCTTGCACTCCTGGACACAAGCTGGCCAGCAGCAGGTTCCTAAACCTTGCGTGCTGCAGAGTGCATGCAGCTGGAGCACAGCCAGAAGGAGGCGTCCAGAAAGAAGGCGTTCTTCAAGTCCCCCCCTCCTCCAGGCAGCCTTGAAACTGAGCACAACAAACTGCGCCTCGGGGAGCTTCTTCTTTCCTCAGATAGATGGACCGTCCCCTTCTTCACTCTCGCAGCTCCCTTGCCCACTTGCAGCAGCTGCTGCCAAAGAAAAAGGCTCCAGGGGTAACAGCCTCTGCTGGGCTGAACCTTCCCCTTGCCTCACGTCAAGCACCAGAAACTGTCCTCTGCACTCTGTTTTTCCCTTCTGCACCGCATCTACCACTGTCATCTCTGCATCTCCAAGCATGAAGCTAGCAGAATTGGTTCCAGGGAATACTGGAAGAGAAATAGGTAGCAGCACAAGTAGCCGCAGGTTGAACTTTCTGCTTCCGACTGCTAAAGTGAATCCGCAAACAAGCGAGTGCCACGCACGCTTCCTCTTGCAGCCTGGGCGATTCGCACAGCAGCCTGCTGCTCTGCCTTCGTTCTTATGCTCTTCGTAGCAGGTCGCGCTTTCGTTTAGCCGGAGACGAACAGTCGTCTGCTTCTCGCCCGGAGAGCATGGTGCTGGCAGCGAAAGCCTCCAGGCTGCTGCCTCTGCCCAAACACGCCTGGCCTCTGCACTTTCTCTCTCAGCGCTAGGTAGCAGCACATTCGGTCTGCGTGGTAGCCTGAATCTTAACGGAAAGCTTCTCAGCTAAGTCTCGCACAGAGAACAGGTTGAGGTCAACGAGCTTACGCGGAGCTTACCCTCGACGCGTGGAAACCTGTATTTGCAGCACATCCTAGTGGTAGCCCTCTTCCCTTTCCAGCCTGCACAGCGCGCAGTGCACAGATCGCGGTGCTCTCTGCACCTGCCTTCTCCCTTGCAAGTACCAGCGCCAAGCTTACAGCCTTGCAGGGAGCGAAGAGGCGGATAGGCGTCTCGCCCAGAAGAAGGTGCCAGGACGAAAAGATGGTCTTCCTTTCTGCTGCTCCTTGCCCGAATTGTGGTGCTGTGTTGAAAGTCTTGCCCAGCGAAAAGCTACTCCAGCAAGTGTTTCTCTCCAAACGCATTTCGCTGAGCGAGAGCTACACGGACAGTTTGCACTCGGTGAAACAGCAAGAAAATGCTTGTCCGTCGAGCTGAAGGAAAATCCCTGCACAGCACACTGTGGCTGCGTGCAGTGCTCACGCTGAAGAGCGGCAAAGCTCCAAGCCATGGCTGGGCTTCACTTCTGTCCAGAGCACAGAAGGCGAAGAACCAAGCAGCTGGGCACCGGGCTCATGTACTCAGGGGAGCCAATTTCAAATGTCCAGCCAAGAGCTGCTTCGCAAGCACATGCAGCTGAGAATGCTCTGGCTGCTTCAGAAAGTAAGGCGCAGCCCTTGCACTCCTGGACACAAGCTGGCCAGCAGCAGGTTCCTAAACCTTGCGTGCTGCAGAGTGCATGCAGCTGGAGCACAGCCAGAAGGAGGCGTCCAGAAAGAAGGCGTTCTTCAAGTCCCCCCCTCCTCCAGGCAGCCTTGAAACTGAGCACAACAAACTGCGCCTCGGGGAGCTTCTTCTTTCCTCAGATAGATGGACCGTCCCCTTCTTCACTCTCGCAGCTCCCTTGCCCACTTGCAGCAGCTGCTGCCAAAGAAAAAGGCTCCAGGGGTAACAGCCTCTGCTGGGCTGAACCTTCCCCTTGCCTCACGTCAAGCACCAGAAACTGTCCTCTGCACTCTGTTTTTCCCTTCTGCACCGCATCTACCACTGTCATCTCTGCATCTCCAAGCATGAAGCTAGCAGAATTGCTTCCAGGGAATACTGGAAGAGAAATAGGTAGCAGCACAAGTAGCCGCAGCTTGAACTTTCTGCTTCCGACTGCTAAAGTGAATCCGCAAACAAGCGAGTGCCACGCACGCTTCCTCTTGCAGCCTGGGCGATTCGCACAGCAGCCTGCTGCTCTGCCTTCGTTCTTATGCTCTTCGTAGCAGGTCGCGCTTTCGTTTAGCCGGAGACGAACAGTCGTCTGCTTCTCGCCCGGAGAGCACGGTGCTGGCAGCGAAAGCCTCCAGGCTGCTGCCTCTGCCCAAACACGCCTGGCCTCTGCACTTTCTCTCTCAGCGCTAGGTAGCAGCACATTCGGTCTGCCTTGTAGCCTGAATCTTAACGGAAAGCTTCTCAGCTAAGTCTCGCACAGAGAACAGGTTGAGGTCAACGAGCTTACGCGGAGCTTACCCTCGACGCGTGGAAACCTGTATTTGCAGCACATCCTAGTGGTAGCCCTCTTCCCTTTCCAGCCTGCACAGCGCGCAGTGCACAGATCGCGGTGCTCTCTGCACCTGCCTTCTCCCTTGCAAGTACCAGCGCCAAGCTTACAGCCTTGCAGGGAGCGAAGAGGCGGATAGGCGTCTCGCCCAGAAGAAGGTGCCAGGACCAAAAGATGGTCTTCCTTTCTGCTGCTCCTTGCCCGAATTGTGGTGCTGTGTTGAAAGTCTTGCCCAGCGAAAAGCTACTCCAGCAAGTGTTTCTCTCCAAACGCATTTCGCTGAGCGAGAGCTACACGGACAGTTTGCACTCGGTGAAACAGCAAGAAAATGCTTGTCCGTCGAGCTGAAGGAAAATCCCTGCACAGCACACTGTGGCTGCGCGCAGTGTTCACGCTGAAGAGCGGCAAAGCTCCAAGCCATGGCTGGGCTTCACTTCTGTCCAGAGCACAGAAGGCGAAGAACCAAGCAGCTGGGCACCGGGCTCATGTACTCAGGGGAGCCAATTTCAAATGTCCAGCCAAGAGCTGCTTCACAAGCACATGCAGCTGAGAATGCTCTGGCTGCTTCAGAAAGGAAGGCGCAGCCCTTGCACTCCTGGACACAAGCTGGCCAGCAGCAGGTTCCTAAACCTTGCGTGCTGCAGAGTGCATGCAGCTGGAGCACAGCCAGAAGGAGGCGTCCAGAAAGAAGGCGTTCTTCAAGTCCCCCCCTCCTCCAGGCAGCCTTGAAACTGAGCACAACAAACTGCGCCTCGGGGAGCTTCTTCTTTCCTCAGCTAGATGGACCGTCCCCTTCTTCACTCTCGCAGCTCCCTTGCCCACTTGCAGCAGCTGCTGCCAAAGAAAAAGGCTCCAGGGGTAACAGCCTCTGCTGGGCTGAACCTTCCCCTTGCCTCACGTCAAGCACCAGAAACTGTCCTCTGCACTCTGTTTTTCCCTTCTGCACCGCATCTACCACTGTCATCTCTGCATCTCCAAGCATGAAGCTAGCAGAATTGCTTCCAGGGAATACTGGAAGAGAAATAGGTAGCAGCACAAGTAGCCGCAGGTTGAACTTTCTGCTTCCGACTGCTAAAGTGAATCCGCAAACAAGCGAGTGCCACGCACGCTTCCTCTTGCAGCCTGGGCGATTCGCACAGCAGCCTGCTGCTCTGCCTTCGTTCTTATGCTCTTCGTAGCAGGTCGCGCTTTCGTTTAGCCGGAGACGAACAGTCGTCTGCTTCTCGCCCGGAGAGCACGGTGCTGGCAGCGAAAGCCTCCAGGCTGCTGCCTCTGCCCAAACACGCCTGGCCTCTGCACTTTCTCTCTCAGCGCTAGGTAGCAGCACATTCGGTCTGCCTTGTAGCCTGAATCTTAACGGAAAGCTTCTCAGCTAAGTCTCGCACAGAGAACAGGTTGAGGTCAACGAGCTTACGCGGAGCTTACCCTCGACGCGTGGAAACCTGTATTTGCAGCACATCCTAGTGGTAGCCCTCTTCCCTTTCCAGCCTGCACAGCGCGCAGTGCACAGATCGCGGTGCTCTCTGCACCTGCCTTCTCCCTTGCAAGTACCAGCGCCAAGCTTACAGCCTTGCAGGGAGCGAAGAGGCGGATAGGCGTCTCGCCCAGAAGAAGGTGCCAGGACCAAAAGATGGTCTTCCTTTCTGCTGCTCCTTGCCCGAATTGTGGTGCTGTGTTGAAAGTCTTGCCCAGCGAAAAGCTACTCCAGCAAGTGTTTCTCTCCAAACGCATTTCGCTGAGCGAGAGCTACACGGACAGTTTGCACTCGGTGAAACAGCAAGAAAATGCTTGTCCGTCGAGCTGAAGGAAAATCCCTGCACAGCACACTGTGGCTGCGCGCAGTGTTCACGCTGAAGAGCGGCAAAGCTCCAAGCCATGGCTGGGCTTCACTTCTGTCCAGAGCACAGAAGGCGAAGAACCAAGCAGCTGGGCACCGGGCTCATGTACTCAGGGGAGCCAATTTCAAATGTCCAGCCAAGAGCTGCTTCGCAAGCACATGCAGCTGAGAATGCTCTGGCTGCTTCAGAAAGGAAGGCGCAGCCCTTGCACTCCTGGACACAAGCTGGCCAGCAGCAGGTTCCTAAACCTTGCGTGCTGCAGAGTGCATGCAGCTGGAGCACAGCCAGAAGGAGGCGTCCAGAAAGAAGGCGTTCTTCAAGTCCCCCCCTCCTCCAGGCAGCCTTGAAACTGAGCACAACAAACTGCGCCTCGGGGAGCTTCTTCTTTCCTCAGCTAGATGGACCGTCCCCTTCTTCACTCTCGCAGCTCCCTTGCCCACTTGCAGCAGCTGCTGCCAAAGAAAAAGGCTCCAGGGGTAACAGCCTCTGCTGGGCTGAACCTTCCCCTTGCCTCACGTCAAGCACCAGAAACTGTCCTCTGCACTCTGTTTTTCCCTTCTCCACCGCATCTACCACTGTCATCTCTGCATCTCCAAGCATGAAGCTAGCAGAATTGCTTCCAGGGAATACTGGAAGAGAAATAGGTAGCAGCACAAGTAGCCGCAGGTTGAACTTTCTGCTTCCGACTGCTAAAGTGAATCCGCAAACAAGCGAGTGCCACGCACGCTTCCTCTTGCAGCCTGGGCGATTCGCACAGCAGCCTGCTGCTCTGCCTTCGTTCTTATGCTCTTCGTAGCAGGTCGCGCTTTCGTTTAGCCGGAGACGAACAGTCGTCTGCTTCTCGCCCGGAGAGCACGGTGCTGGCAGCGAAAGCCTCCAGGCTGCTGCCTCTGCCCAAACACGCCTGGCCTCTGCACTTTCTCTCTCAGCGCTAGGTAGCAGCACATTCGGTCTGCCTTGTAGCCTGAATCTTAACGGAAAGCTTCTCAGCTAAGTCTCGCACAGAGAACAGGTTGAGGTCAACGAGCTTACGCGGAGCTTACCCTCGACGCGTGGAAACCTGTATTTGCAGCACATCCTAGTGGTAGCCCTCTTCCCTTTCCAGCCTGCACAGCGCGCAGTGCACAGATCGCGGTGCTCTCTGCACCTGCCTTCTCACTTGCAAGTACCAGCGCCAAGCTTACAGCCTTGCAGGGAGCGAAGAGGCGGATAGGCGTCTCGCCCAGAAGAAGGTGCCAGGACCAAAAGATGGTCTTCCTTTCTGCTGCTCCTTGCCCGAATTGTGGTGCTGTGTTGAAAGTCTTGCCCAGCGAAAAGCTACTCCAGCAAGTGTTTCTCTCCAAACGCATTTCGCTGAGCGAGAGCTACACGGACAGTTTGCACTCGGTGAAACAGCAAGAAAATGCTTGTCCGTCGAGCTGAAGGAAAATCCCTGCACAGCACACTGTGGCTGCGTGCAGTGCTCACGCTGAAGAGCGGCAAAGCTCCAAGCCATGGCTGGGCTTCACTTCTGTCCAGAGCACAGAAGGCGAAGAACCAAGCAGCTGGGCACCGGGCTCATGTACTCAGGGGAGCCAATTTCAAATGTCCAGCCAAGAGCTGCTTCGCAAGCACATGCAGCTGAGAATGCTCTGGCTGCTTCAGAAAGGAAGGCGCAGCCCTTGCACTCCTGGACACAAGCTGGCCAGCAGCAGGTTCCTAAACCTTGCGTGCTGCAGAGTGCATGCAGCTGGAGCACAGCCAGAAGGAGGCGTCCAGAAAGAAGGCGTTCTTCAAGTCCCCCCCTCCTCCAGGCAGCCTTGAAACTGAGCACAACAAACTGCGCCTCGGGGAGCTTCTTCTTTCCTCAGATAGATGGACCGTCCCCTTCTTCACTCTCGCAGCTCCCTTGCCCACTTGCAGCAGCTGCTGCCAAAGAAAAAGGCTCCAGGGGTAACAGCCTCTGCTGGGCTGAACCTTCCCCTTGCCTCACGTCAAGCACCAGAAACTGTCCTCTGCACTCTGTTTTTCCCTTCTCCACCGCATCTACCACTGTCATCTCTGCATCTCCAAGCATGAAGCTAGCAGAATTGGTTCCAGGGAATACTGGAAGAGAAATAGGTAGCAGCACAAGTAGCCGCAGCTTGAACTTTCTGCTTCCGACTGCTAAAGTGAATCCGCAAACAAGCGAGTGCCACGCACGCTTCCTCTTGCAGCCTGGGCGATTCGCACAGCAGCCTGCTGCTCTGCCTTCGTTCTTATGCTCTTCGTAGCCGGTCGCGCTTTCGTTTAGCCGGAGACGAACAGTCGTCTGCTTCTCGCCCGGAGAGCACGGTGCTGGCAGCGAAAGCCTCCAGGCTGCTGCCTCTGCCCAAACACGCCTGGCCTCTGCACTTTCTCTCTCAGCGCTAGGTAGCAGCACATTCGGTCTGCCTTGTAGCCTGAATCTTAACGGAAAGCTTCTCAGCTAAGTCTCGCACAGAGAACAGGTTGAGGTCAACGAGCTTACGCGGAGCTTACCCTCGACGCGTGGAAACCTGTATTTGCAGCACATCCTAGTGGTAGCCCTCTTCCCTTTCCAGCCTGCACAGCGCGCAGTGCACAGATCGCGGTGCTCTCTGCACCTGCCTTCTCCCTTGCAAGTACCAGCGCCAAGCTTACAGCCTTGCAGGGAGCGAAGAGGCGGATAGGCGTCTCGCCCAGAAGAAGGTGCCAGGACCAAAAGATGGTCTTCCTTTCTGCTGCTCCTTGCCCGAATTGTGGTGCTGTGTTGAAAGTCTTGCCCAGCGAAAAGCTACTCCAGCAAGTGTTTCTCTCCTGACGCATTTCGCTGAGCGAGAGCTACACGGACAGTTTGCACTCGGTGAAACAGCAAGAAAATGCTTGTCCGTCGAGCTGAAGGAAAATCCCTGCACAGCACACTGTGGCTGCGTGCAGTGCTCACGCTGAAGAGCGGCAAAGCTCCAAGCCATGGCTGGGCTTCACTTCTGTCCAGAGCACAGAAGGCGAAGAACCAAGCAGCTGGGCACCGGGCTCATGTACTCAGGGGAGCCAATTTCAAATGTCCAGCCAAGAGCTGCTTCGCAAGCACATGCAGCTGAGAATGCTCTGGCTGCTTCAGAAAGGAAGGCGCAGCCCTTGCACTCCTGGACACAAGCTGGCCAGCAGCAGGTTCCTAAACCTTGCGTGCTGCAGAGTGCATGCAGCTGGAGCACAGCCAGAAGGAGGCGTCCAGAAAGAAGGCGTTCTTCAAGTCCCCCCCTCCTCCAGGCAGCCTTGAAACTGAGCACAACAAACTGCGCCTCGGGGAGCTTCTTCTTTCCTCAGCTAGATGGACCGTCCCCTTCTTCACTCTCGCAGCTCCCTTGCCCACTTGCAGCAGCTGCTGCCAAAGAAAAAGGCTCCAGGGGTAACAGCCTCTGCTGGGCTGAACCTTCCCCTTGCCTCACGTCAAGCACCAGAAACTGTCCTCTGCACTCTGTTTTTCCCTTCTCCACCGCATCTACCACTGTCATCTCTGCATCGCCAAGCATGAAGCTAGCAGAATTGCTTCCAGGGAATACTGGAAGAGAAATAGGTAGCAGCACAAGTAGCCGCAGGTTGAACTTTCTGCTTCCGACTGCTAAAGTGAATCCGCAAACAAGCGAGTGCCACGCACGCTTCCTCTTGCAGCCTGGGCGATTCGCACAGCAGCCTGCTGCTCTGCCTTCGTTCTTATGCTCTTCGTAGCAGGTCGCGCTTTCGTTTAGCCGGAGACGAACAGTCGTCTGCTTCTCGCCCGGAGAGCACGGTGCTGGCAGCGAAAGCCTCCAGGCTGCTGCCTCTGCCCAAACACGCCTGGCCTCTGCACTTTCTCTCTCAGCGCTAGGTAGCAGCACATTCGGTCTGCCTTGTAGCCTGAATCTTAACGGAAAGCTTCTCAGCTAAGTCTCGCACAGAGAACAGGTTGAGGTCAACGAGCTTACGCGGAGCTTACCCTCGACGCGTGGAAACCTGTATTTGCAGCACATCCTAGTGGTAGCCCTCTTCCCTTTCCAGCCTGCACAGCGCGCAGTGCACAGATCGCGGTGCTCTCTGCACCTGCCTTCTCCCTTGCAAGTACCAGCGCCAAGCTTACAGCCTTGCAGGGAGCGAAGAGGCGGATAGGCGTCTCGCCCAGAAGAAGGTGCCAGGACCAAAAGATGGTCTTCCTTTCTGCTGCTCCTTGCCCGAATTGTGGTGCTGTGTTGAAAGTCTTGCCCAGCGAAAAGCTACTCCAGCAAGTGTTTCTCTCCAAACGCATTTCGCTGAGCGAGAGCTACACGGACAGTTTGCACTCGGTGAAACAGCAAGAAAATGCTTGTCCGTCGAGCTGAAGGAAAATCCCTGCACAGCACACTGTGGCTGCGTGCAGTGCTCACGCTGAAGAGCGGCAAAGCTCCAAGCCATGGCTGGGCTTCACTTCTGTCCAGAGCACAGAAGGCGAAGAACCAAGCAGCTGGGCACCGGGCTCATGTACTCAGGGGAGCCAATTTCAAATGTCCAGCCAAGAGCTGCTTCGCAAGCACATGCAGCTGAGAATGCTCTGGCTGCTTCAGAAAGTAAGGCGCAGCCCTTGCACTCCTGGACACAAGCTGGCCAGCAGCAGGTTCCTAAACCTTGCGTGCTGCAGAGTGCATGCAGCTGGAGCACAGCCAGAAGGAGGCGTCCAGAAAGAAGGCGTTCTTCAAGTCCCCCCCTCCTCCAGGCAGCCTTGAAACTGAGCACAACAAACTGCGCCTCGGGGAGCTTCTTCTTTCCTCAGATAGATGGACCGTCCCCTTCTTCACTCTCGCAGCTCCCTTGCCCACTTGCAGCAGCTGCTGCCAAAGAAAAAGGCTCCAGGGGTAACAGCCTCTGCTGGGCTGAACCTTCCCCTTGCCTCACGTCAAGCACCAGAAACTGTCCTCTGCACTCTGTTTTTCCCTTCTCCACCGCATCTACCACTGTCATCTCTGCATCTCCAAGCATGAAGCTAGCAGAATTGCTTCCAGGGAATACTGGAAGAGAAATAGGTAGCAGCACAAGTAGCCGCAGGTTGAACTTTCTGCTTCCGACTGCTAAAGTGAATCCGCAAACAAGCGAGTGCCACGCACGCTTCCTCTTGCAGCCTGGGCGATTCGCACAGCAGCCTGCTGCTCTGCCTTCGTTCTTATGCTCTTCGTAGCAGGTCGCGCTTTCGTTTAGCCGGAGACGAACAGTCGTCTGCTTCTCGCCCGGAGAGCACGGTGCTGGCAGCGAAAGCCTCCAGGCTGCTGCCTCTGCCCAAACACGCCTGGCCTCTGCACTTTCTCTCTCAGCGCTAGGTAGCAGCACATTCGGTCTGCCTTGTAGCCTGAATCTTAACGGAAAGCTTCTCAGCTAAGTCTCGCACAGAGAACAGGTTGAGGTCAACGAGCTTACGCGGAGCTTACCCTCGACGCGTGGAAACCTGTATTTGCAGCACATCCTAGTGGTAGCCCTCTTCCCTTTCCAGCCTGCACAGCGCGCAGTGCACAGATCGCGGTGCTCTCTGCACCTGCCTTCTCACTTGCAAGTACCAGCGCCAAGCTTACAGCCTTGCAGGGAGCGAAGAGGCGGATAGGCGTCTCGCCCAGAAGAAGGTGCCAGGACCAAAAGATGGTCTTCCTTTCTGCTGCTCCTTGCCCGAATTTTGGTGCTGTGTTGAAAGTCTTGCCCAGCGAAAAGCTACTCCAGCAAGTGTTTCTCTCCAAACGCATTTCGCTGAGCGAGAGCTACACGGACAGTTTGCACTCGGTGAAACAGCAAGAAAATGCTTGTCCGTCGAGCTGAAGGAAAATCCCTGCACAGCACACTGTGGCTGCGCGCAGTGCTCACGCTGAAGAGCGGCAAAGCTCCAAGCCATGGCTGGGCTTCACTTCTGTCCAGAGCACAGAAGGCGAAGAACCAAGCAGCTGGGCACCGGGCTCATGTACTCAGGGGAGCCAATTTCAAATGTCCAGCCAAGAGCTGCTTCGCAAGCACATGCAGCTGAGAATGCTCTGGCTGCTTCAGAAAGGAAGGCGCAGCCCTTGCACTCCTGGACACAAGCTGGCCAGCAGCAGGTTCCTAAACCTTGCGTGCTGCAGAGTGCATGCAGCTGGAGCACAGCCAGAAGGAGGCGTCCAGAAAGAAGGCGTTCTTCAAGTCCCCCCCTCCTCCAGGCAGCCTTGAAACTGAGCACAACAAACTGCGCCTCGGGGAGCTTCTTCTTTCCTCAGATAGATGGACCGTCCCCTTCTTCACTCTCGCAGCTCCCTTGCCCACTTGCAGCAGCTGCTGCCAAAGAAAAAGGCTCCAGGGGTAACAGCCTCTGCTGGGCTGAACCTTCCCCTTGCCTCACGTCAAGCACCAGAAACTGTCCTCTGCACTCTGTTTTTCCCTTCTCCACCGCATCTACCACTGTCATCTCTGCATCGCCAAGCATGAAGCTAGCAGAATTGGTTCCAGGGAATACTGGAAGAGAAATAGGTAGCAGCACAAGTAGCCGCAGGTTGAACTTTCTGCTTCCGACTGCTAAAGTGAATCCGCAAACAAGCGAGTGCCACGCACGCTTCCTCTTGCAGCCTGGGCGATTCGCACAGCAGCCTGCTGCTCTGCCTTCGTTCTTATGCTCTTCGTAGCAGGTCGCGCTTTCGTTTAGCCGGAGACGAACAGTCGTCTGCTTCTCGCCCGGAGAGCACGGTGCTGGCAGCGAAAGCCTCCAGGCTGCTGCCTCTGCCCAAACACGCCTGGCCTCTGCACTTTCTCTCTCAGCGCTAGGTAGCAGCACATTCGGTCTGCCTTGTAGCCTGAATCTTAACGGAAAGCTTCTCAGCTAAGTCTCGCACAGAGAACAGGTTGAGGTCAACGAGCTTACGCGGAGCTTACCCTCGACGCGTGGAAACCTGTATTTGCAGCACATCCTAGTGGTAGCCCTCTTCCCTTTCCAGCCTGCACAGCGCGCAGTGCACAGATCGCGGTGCTCTCTGCACCTGCCTTCTCCCTTGCAAGTACCAGCGCCAAGCTTACAGCCTTGCAGGGAGCGAAGAGGCGGATAGGCGTCTCGCCCAGAAGAAGGTGCCAGGACCAAAAGATGGTCTTCCTTTCTGCTGCTCCTTGCCCGAATTGTGGTGCTGTGTTGAAAGTCTTGCCCAGCGAAAAGCTACTCCAGCAAGTGTTTCTCTCCAAACGCATTTCGCTGAGCGAGAGCTACACGGACAGTTTGCACTCGGTGAAACAGCAAGAAAATGCTTGTCCGTCGAGCTGAAGGAAAATCCCTGCACAGCACACTGTGGCTGCGTGCAGTGCTCACGCTGAAGAGCGGCAAAGCTCCAAGCCATGGCTGGGCTTCACTTCTGTCCAGAGCACAGAAGGCGAAGAACCAAGCAGCTGGGCACCGGGCTCATGTACTCAGGGGAGCCAATTTCAAATGTCCAGCCAAGAGCTGCTTCGCAAGCACATGCAGCTGAGAATGCTCTGGCTGCTTCAGAAAGGAAGGCGCAGCCCTTGCACTCCTGGACACAAGGTGGCCAGCAGCAGGTTCCTAAACCTTGCGTGCTGCAGAGTGCATGCAGCTGGAGCACAGCCAGAAGGAGGCGTCCAGAAAGAAGGCGTTCTTCAAGTCCCCCCCTCCTCCAGGCAGCCTTGAAACTGAGCACAACAAACTGCGCCTCGGGGAGCTTCTTCTTTCCTCAGATAGATGGACCGTCCCCTTCTTCACTCTCGCAGCTCCCTTGCCCACTTGCAGCAGCTGCTGCCAAAGAAAAAGGCTCCAGGGGTAAGTAACAGCCTCTGCTGGGCTGAACCTTCCCCTTGCCTCACGTCAAGCACCAGAAACTGTCCTCTGCACTCTGTTTTTCCCTTCTGCACCGCATCTACCACTGTCATCTCTGCATCTCCAAGCATGAAGCTAGCAGAATTGGTTCCAGGGAATACTGGAAGAGAAATAGGTAGCAGCACAAGTAGCCGCAGCTTGAACTTTCTGCTTCCGACTGCTAAAGTGAATCCGCAAACAAGCGAGTGCCACGCACGCTTCCTCTTGCAGCCTGGGCGATTCGCACAGCAGCCTGCTGCTCTGCCTTCGTTCTTATGCTCTTCGTAGCAGGTCGCGCTTTCGTTTAGCCGGAGACGAACAGTCGTCTGCTTCTCGCCCGGAGAGCACGGTGCTGGCAGCGAAAGCCTCCAGGCTGCTGCCTCTGCCCAAACACGCCTGGCCTCTGCACTTTCTCTCTCAGCGCTAGGTAGCAGCACATTCGGTCTGCCTTGTAGCCTGAATCTTAACGGAAAGCTTCTCAGCTAAGTCTCGCACAGAGAACAGGTTGAGGTCAACGAGCTTACGCGGAGCTTACCCTCGACGCGTGGAAACCTGTATTTGCAGCACATCCTAGTGGTAGCCCTCTTCCCTTTCCAGCCTGCACAGCGCGCAGTGCACAGATCGCGGTGCTCTCTGCACCTGCCTTCTCACTTGCAAGTACCAGCGCCAAGCTTACAGCCTTGCAGGGAGCGAAGAGGCGGATAGGCGTCTCGCCCAGAAGAAGGTGCCAGGACCAAAAGATGGTCTTCCTTTCTGCTGCTCCTTGCCCGAATTGTGGTGCTGTGTTGAAAGTCTTGCCCAGCGAAAAGCTACTCCAGCAAGTGTTTCTCTCCAAACGCATTTCGCTGAGCGAGAGCTACACGGACAGTTTGCACTCGGTGAAACAGCAAGAAAATGCTTGTCCGTCGAGCTGAAGGAAAATCCCTGCACAGCACACTGTGGCTGCGTGCAGTGCTCACGCTGAAGAGCGGCAAAGCTCCAAGCCATGGCTGGGCTTCACTTCTGTCCAGAGCACAGAAGGCGAAGAAGCAAGCAGCTGGGCACCGGGCTCATGTACTCAGGGGAGCCAATTTCAAATGTCCAGCCAAGAGCTGCTTCGCAAGCACATGCAGCTGAGAATGCTCTGGCTGCTTCAGAAAGGAAGGCGCAGCCCTTGCACTCCTGGACACAAGCTGGCCAGCAGCAGGTTCCTAAACCTTGCGTGCTGCAGAGTGCATGCAGCTGGAGCACAGCCAGAAGGAGGCGTCCAGAAAGAAGGCGTTCTTCAAGTCCCCCCCTCCTCCAGGCAGCCTTGAAACTGAGCACAACAAACTGCGCCTCGGGGAGCTTCTTCTTTCCTCAGCTAGATGGACCGTCCCCTTCTTCACTCTCGCAGCTCCCTTGCCCACTTGCAGCAGCTGCTGCCAAAGAAAAAGGCTCCAGGGGTAACAGCCTCTGCTGGGCTGAACCTTCCCCTTGCCTCACGTCAAGCACCAGAAACTGTCCTCTGCACTCTGTTTTTCCCTTCTCCACCGCATCTACCACTGTCATCTCTGCATCGCCAAGCATGAAGCTAGCAGAATTGGTTCCAGGGAATACTGGAAGAGAAATAGGTAGCAGCACAAGTAGCCGCAGCTTGAACTTTCTGCTTCCGACTGCTAAAGTGAATCCGCAAACAAGCGAGTGCCACGCACGCTTCCTCTTGCAGCCTGGGCGATTCGCACAGCAGCCTGCTGCTCTGCCTTCGTTCTTATGCTCTTCATAGCAGGTCGCGCTTTCGTTTAGCCGGAGACGAACAGTCGTCTGCTTCTCGCCCGGAGAGCACGGTGCTGGCAGCGAAAGCCTCCAGGCTGCTGCCTCTGCCCAAACACGCCTGGCCTCTGCACTTTCTCTCTCAGCGCTAGGTAGCAGCACATTCGGTCTGCCTTGTAGCCTGAATCTTAACGGAAAGCTTCTCAGCTAAGTCTCGCACAGAGAACAGGTTGAGGTCAACGAGCTTACGCGGAGCTTACCCTCGACGCGTGGAAACCTGTATTTGCAGCACATCCTAGTGGTAGCCCTCTTCCCTTTCCAGCCTGCACAGCGCGCAGTGCACAGATCGCGGTGCTCTCTGCACCTGCCTTCTCCCTTGCAAGTACCAGCGCCAAGCTTACAGCCTTGCAGGGAGCGAAGAGGCGGATAGGCGTCTCGCCCAGAAGAAGGTGCCAGGACCAAAAGATGGTCTTCCTTTCTGCTGCTCCTTGCCCGAATTGTGGTGCTGTGTTGAAAGTCTTGCCCAGCGAAAAGCTACTCCAGCAAGTGTTTCTCTCCTGACGCATTTCGCTGAGCGAGAGCTACACGGACAGTTTGCACTCGGTGAAACAGCAAGAAAATGCTTGTCCGTCGAGCTGAAGGAAAATCCCTGCACAGCACACTGTGGCTGCGTGCAGTGCTCACGCTGAAGAGCGGCAAAGCTCCAAGCCATGGCTGGGCTTCACTTCTGTCCAGAGCACAGAAGGCGAAGAAGCAAGCAGCTGGGCACCGGGCTCATGTACTCAGGGGAGCCAATTTCAAATGTCCAGCCAAGAGCTGCTTCGCAAGCACATGCAGCTGAGAATGCTCTGGCTGCTTCAGAAAGGAAGGCGCAGCCCTTGCACTCCTGGACACAAGCTGGCCAGCAGCAGGTTCCTAAACCTTGCGTGCTGCAGAGTGCATGCAGCTGGAGCACAGCCAGAAGGAGGCGTCCAGAAAGAAGGCGTTCTTCAAGTCCCCCCCTCCTCCAGGCAGCCTTGAAACTGAGCACAACAAACTGCGCCTCGGGGAGCTTCTTCTTTCCTCAGCTAGATGGACCGTCCCCTTCTTCACTCTCGCAGCTCCCTTGCCCACTTGCAGCAGCTGCTGCCAAAGAAAAAGGCTCCAGGGGTAACAGCCTCTGCTGGGCTGAACCTTCCCCTTGCCTCACGTCAAGCACCAGAAACTGTCCTCTGCACTCTGTTTTTCCCTTCTCCACCGCATCTACCACTGTCATCTCTGCATCGCCAAGCATGAAGCTAGCAGAATTGGTTCCAGGGAATACTGGAAGAGAAATAGGTAGCAGCACAAGTAGCCGCAGCTTGAACTTTCTGCTTCCGACTGCTAAAGTGAATCCGCAAACAAGCGAGTGCCACGCACGCTTCCTCTTGCAGCCTGGGCGATTCGCACAGCAGCCTGCTGCTCTGCCTTCGTTCTTATGCTCTTCGTAGCAGGTCGCGCTTTCGTTTAGCCGGAGACGAACAGTCGTCTGCTTCTCGCCCGGAGAGCACGGTGCTGGCAGCGAAAGCCTCCAGGCTGCTGCCTCTGCCCAAACACGCCTGGCCTCTGCACTTTCTCTCTCAGCGCTAGGTAGCAGCACATTCGGTCTGCCTTGTAGCCTGAATCTTAACGGAAAGCTTCTCAGCTAAGTCTCGCACAGAGAACAGGTTGAGGTCAACGAGCTTACGCGGAGCTTACCCTCGACGCGTGGAAACCTGTATTTGCAGCACATCCTAGTGGTAGCCCTCTTCCCTTTCCAGCCTGCACAGCGCGCAGTGCACAGATCGCGGTGCTCTCTGCACCTGCCTTCTCACTTGCAAGTACCAGCGCCAAGCTTACAGCCTTGCAGGGAGCGAAGAGGCGGATAGGCGTCTCGCCCAGAAGAAGGTGCCAGGACCAAAAGATGGTCTTCCTTTCTGCTGCTCCTTGCCCGAATTGTGGTGCTGTGTTGAAAGTCTTGCCCAGCGAAAAGCTACTCCAGCAAGTGTTTCTCTCCTGACGCATTTCGCTGAGCGAGAGCTACACGGACAGTTTGCACTCGGTGAAACAGCAAGAAAATGCTTGTCCGTCGAGCTGAAGGAAAATCCCTGCACAGCACACTGTGGCTGCGTGCAGTGCTCACGCTGAAGAGCGGCAAAGCTCCAAGCCATGGCTGGGCTTCACTTCTGTCCAGAGCACAGAAGGCGAAGAAGCAAGCAGCTGGGCACCGGGCTCATGTACTCAGGGGAGCCAATTTCAAATGTCCAGCCAAGAGCTGCTTCGCAAGCACATGCAGCTGAGAATGCTCTGGCTGCTTCAGAAAGGAAGGCGCAGCCCTTGCACTCCTGGACACAAGCTGGCCAGCAGCAGGTTCCTAAACCTTGCGTGCTGCAGAGTGCATGCAGCTGGAGCACAGCCAGAAGGAGGCGTCCAGAAAGAAGGCGTTCTTCAAGTCCCCCCCTCCTCCAGGCAGCCTTGAAACTGAGCACAACAAACTGCGCCTCGGGGAGCTTCTTCTTTCCTCAGATAGATGGACCGTCCCCTTCTTCACTCTCGCAGCTCCCTTGCCCACTTGCAGCAGCTGCTGCCAAAGAAAAAGGCTCCAGGGGTAACAGCCTCTGCTGGGCTGAACCTTCCCCTTGCCTCACGTCAAGCACCAGAAACTGTCCTCTGCACTCTGTTTTTCCCTTCTCCACCGCATCTACCACTGTCATCTCTGCATCTCCAAGCATGAAGCTAGCAGAATTGGTTCCAGGGAATACTGGAAGAGAAATAGGTAGCAGCACAAGTAGCCGCAGCTTGAACTTTCTGCTTCCGACTGCTAAAGTGAATCCGCAAACAAGCGAGTGCCACGCACGCTTCCTCTTGCAGCCTGGGCGATTCGCACAGCAGCCTGCTGCTCTGCCTTCGTTCTTATGCTCTTCGTAGCAGGTCGCGCTTTCGTTTAGCCGGAGACGAACAGTCGTCTGCTTCTCGCCCGGAGAGCACGGTGCTGGCAGCGAAAGCCTCCAGGCTGCTGCCTCTGCCCAAACACGCCTGGCCTCTGCACTTTCTCTCTCAGCGCTAGGTAGCAGCACATTCGGTCTGCCTTGTAGCCTGAATCTTAACGGAAAGCTTCTCAGCTAAGTCTCGCACAGAGAACAGGTTGAGGTCAACGAGCTTACGCGGAGCTTACCCTCGACGCGTGGAAACCTGTATTTGCAGCACATCCTAGTGGTAGCCCTCTTCCCTTTCCAGCCTGCACAGCGCGCAGTGCACAGATCGCGGTGCTCTCTGCACCTGCCTTCTCCCTTGCAAGTACCAGCGCCAAGCTTACAGCCTTGCAGGGAGCGAAGAGGCGGATAGGCGTCTCGCCCAGAAGAAGGTGCCAGGACCAAAAGATGGTCTTCCTTTCTGCTGCTCCTTGCCCGAATTGTGGTGCTGTGTTGAAAGTCTTGCCCAGCGAAAAGCTACTCCAGCAAGTGTTTCTCTCCAAACGCATTTCGCTGAGCGAGAGCTACACGGACAGTTTGCACTCGGTGAAACAGCAAGAAAATGCTTGTCCGTCGAGCTGAAGGAAAATCCCTGCACAGCACACTGTGGCTGCGTGCAGTGCTCACGCTGAAGAGCGGCAAAGCTCCAAGCCATGGCTGGGCTTCACTTCTGTCCAGAGCACAGAAGGCGAAGAACCAAGCAGCTGGGCACCGGGCTCATGTACTCAGGGGAGCCAATTTCAAATGTCCAGCCAAGAGCTGCTTCGCAAGCACATGCAGCTGAGAATGCTCTGGCTGCTTCAGAAAGGAAGGCGCAGCCCTTGCACTCCTGGACACAAGCTGGCCAGCAGCAGGTTCCTAAACCTTGCGTGCTGCAGAGTGCATGCAGCTGGAGCACAGCCAGAAGGAGGCGTCCAGAAAGAAGGCGTTCTTCAAGTCCCCCCCTCCTCCAGGCAGCCTTGAAACTGAGCACAACAAACTGCGCCTCGGGGAGCTTCTTCTTTCCTCAGCTAGATGGACCGTCCCCTTCTTCACTCTCGCAGCTCCCTTGCCCACTTGCAGCAGCTGCTGCCAAAGAAAAAGGCTCCAGGGGTAACAGCCTCTGCTGGGCTGAACCTTCCCCTTGCCTCACGTCAAGCACCAGAAACTGTCCTCTGCACTCTGTTTTTCCCTTCTGCACCGCATCTACCACTGTCATCTCTGCATCTCCAAGCATGAAGCTAGCAGAATTGCTTCCAGGGAATACTGGAAGAGAAATAGGTAGCAGCACAAGTAGCCGCAGCTTGAACTTTCTGCTTCCGACTGCTAAAGTGAATCCGCAAACAAGCGAGTGCCACGCACGCTTCCTCTTGCAGCCTGGGCGATTCGCACAGCAGCCTGCTGCTCTGCCTTCGTTCTTATGCTCTTCGTAGCAGGTCGCGCTTTCGTTTAGCCGGAGACGAACAGTCGTCTGCTTCTCGCCCGGAGAGCACGGTGCTGGCAGCGAAAGCCTCCAGGCTGCTGCCTCTGCCCAAACACGCCTGGCCTCTGCACTTTCTCTCTCAGCGCTAGGTAGCAGCACATTCGGTCTGCGTGGTAGCCTGAATCTTAACGGAAAGCTTCTCAGCTAAGTCTCGCACAGAGAACAGGTTGAGGTCAACGAGCTTACGCGGAGCTTACCCTCGACGCGTGGAAACCTGTATTTGCAGCACATCCTAGTGGTAGCCCTCTTCCCTTTCCAGCCTGCACAGCGCGCAGTGCACAGATCGCGGTGCTCTCTGCACCTGCCTTCTCCCTTGCAAGTACCAGCGCCAAGCTTACAGCCTTGCAGGGAGCGAAGAGGCGGATAGGCGTCTCGCCCAGAAGAAGGTGCCAGGACGAAAAGATGGTCTTCCTTTCTGCTGCTCCTTGCCCGAATTGTGGTGCTGTGTTGAAAGTCTTGCCCAGCGAAAAGCTACTCCAGCAAGTGTTTCTCTCCAAACGCATTTCGCTGAGCGAGAGCTACACGGACAGTTTGCACTCGGTGAAACAGCAAGAAAATGCTTGTCCGTCGAGCTGAAGGAAAATCCCTGCACAGCACACTGTGGCTGCGTGCAGTGCTCACGCTGAAGAGCGGCAAAGCTCCAAGCCATGGCTGGGCTTCACTTCTGTCCAGAGCACAGAAGGCGAAGAACCAAGCAGCTGGGCACCGGGCTCATGTACTCAGGGGAGCCAATTTCAAATGTCCAGCCAAGAGCTGCTTCGCAAGCACATGCAGCTGAGAATGCTCTGGCTGCTTCAGAAAGTAAGGCGCAGCCCTTGCACTCCTGGACACAAGCTGGCCAGCAGCAGGTTCCTAAACCTTGCGTGCTGCAGAGTGCATGCAGCTGGAGCACAGCCAGAAGGAGGCGTCCAGAAAGAAGGCGTTCTTCAAGTCCCCCCCTCCTCCAGGCAGCCTTGAAACTGAGCACAACAAACTGCGCCTCGGGGAGCTTCTTCTTTCCTCAGATAGATGGACCGTCCCCTTCTTCACTCTCGCAGCTCCCTTGCCCACTTGCAGCAGCTGCTGCCAAAGAAAAAGGCTCCAGGGGTAACAGCCGCTGCTGGGCTGAACCTTCCCCTTGCCTCACGTCAAGCACCAGAAACTGTCCTCTGCACTCTGTTTTTCCCTTCTGCACCGCATCTACCACTGTCATCTCTGCATCTCCAAGCATGAAGCTAGCAGAATTGCTTCCAGGGAATACTGGAAGAGAAATAGGTAGCAGCACAAGTAGCCGCAGCTTGAACTTTCTGCTTCCGACTGCTAAAGTGAATCCGCAAACAAGCGAGTGCCACGCACGCTTCCTCTTGCAGCCTGGGCGATTCGCACAGCAGCCTGCTGCTCTGCCTTCGTTCTTATGCTCTTCGTAGCAGGTCGCGCTTTCGTTTAGCCGGAGACGAACAGTCGTCTGCTTCTCGCCCGGAGAGCACGGTGCTGGCAGCGAAAGCCTCCAGGCTGCTGCCTCTGCCCAAACACGCCTGGCCTCTGCACTTTCTCTCTCAGCGCTAGGTAGCAGCACATTCGGTCTGCGTGGTAGCCTGAATCTTAACGGAAAGCTTCTCAGCTAAGTCTCGCACAGAGAACAGGTTGAGGTCAACGAGCTTACGCGGAGCTTACCCTCGACGCGTGGAAACCTGTATTTGCAGCACATCCTAGTGGTAGCCCTCTTCCCTTTCCAGCCTGCACAGCGCGCAGTGCACAGATCGCGGTGCTCTCTGCACCTGCCTTCTCCCTTGCAAGTACCAGCGCCAAGCTTACAGCCTTGCAGGGAGCGAAGAGGCGGATAGGCGTCTCGCCCAGAAGAAGGTGCCAGGACCAAAAGATGGTCTTCCTTTCTGCTGCTCCTTGCCCGAATTGTGGTGCTGTGTTGAAAGTCTTGCCCAGCGAAAAGCTACTCCAGCAAGTGTTTCTCTCCAAACGCATTTCGCTGAGCGAGAGCTACACGGACAGTTTGCACTCGGTGAAACAGCAAGAAAATGCTTGTCCGTCGAGCTGAAGGAAAATCCCTGCACAGCACACTGTGGCTGCGTGCAGTGCTCACGCTGAAGAGCGGCAAAGCTCCAAGCCATGGCTGGGCTTCACTTCTGTCCAGAGCACAGAAGGCGAAGAACCAAGCAGCTGGGCACCGGGCTCATGTACTCAGGGGAGCCAATTTCAAATGTCCAGCCAAGAGCTGCTTCGCAAGCACATGCAGCTGAGAATGCTCTGGCTGCTTCAGAAAGTAAGGCGCAGCCCTTGCACTCCTGGACACAAGCTGGCCAGCAGCAGGTTCCTAAACGTTCAGTGCTGCAGAGTGCATGCAGCTGGAGCACAGCCAGAAGGAGGCGTCCAGAAAGAAGGCGTTCTTCAAGTCCCCCCCTCCTCCAGGCAGCCTTGAAACTGAGCACAACAAACTGCGCCTCGGGGAGCTTCTTCTTTCCTCAGATAGATGGACCGTCCCCTTCTTCACTCTCGCAGCTCCCTTGCCCACTTGCAGCAGCTGCTGCCAAAGAAAAAGGCTCCAGGGGTAACAGCCGCTGCTGGGCTGAACCTTCCCCTTGCCTCACGTCAAGCACCAGAAACTGTCCTCTGCACTCTGTTTTTCCCTTCTCCACCGCATCTACCACTGTCATCTCTGCATCTCCAAGCATGAAGCTAGCAGAATTGCTTCCAGGGAATACTGGAAGAGAAATAGGTAGCAGCACAAGTAGCCGCAGCTTGAACTTTCTGCTTCCGACTGCTAAAGTGAATCCGCAAACAAGCGAGTGCCACGCACGCTTCCTCTTGCAGCCTGGGCGATTCGCACAGCAGCCTGCTGCTCTGCCTTCGTTCTTATGCTCTTCGTAGCAGGTCGCGCTTTCGTTTAGCCGGAGACGAACAGTCGTCTGCTTCTCGCCCGGAGAGCACGGTGCTGGCAGCGAAAGCCTCCAGGCTGCTGCCTCTGCCCAAACACGCCTGGCCTCTGCACTTTCTCTCTCAGCGCTAGGTAGCAGCACATTCGGTCTGCCTTGTAGCCTGAATCTTAACGGAAAGCTTCTCAGCTAAGTCTCGCACAGAGAACAGGTTGAGGTCAACGAGCTTACGCGGAGCTTACCCTCGACGCGTGGAAACCTGTATTTGCAGCACATCCTAGTGGTAGCCCTCTTCCCTTTCCAGCCTGCACAGCGCGCAGTGCACAGATCGCGGTGCTCTCTGCACCTGCCTTCTCACTTGCAAGTACCAGCGCCAAGCTTACAGCCTTGCAGGGAGCGAAGAGGCGGATAGGCGTCTCGCCCAGAAGAAGGTGCCAGGACCAAAAGATGGTCTTCCTTTCTGCTGCTCCTTGCCCGAATTGTGGTGCTGTGTTGAAAGTCTTGCCCAGCGAAAAGCTACTCCAGCAAGTGTTTCTCTCCAAACGCATTTCGCTGAGCGAGAGCTACACGGACAGTTTGCACTCGGTGAAACAGCAAGAAAATGCTTGTCCGTCGAGCTGAAGGAAAATCCCTGCACAGCACACTGTGGCTGCGCGCAGTGCTCACGCTGAAGAGCGGCAAAGCTCCAAGCCATGGCTGGGCTTCACTTCTGTCCAGAGCACAGAAGGCGAAGAACCAAGCAGCTGGGCACCGGGCTCATGTACTCAGGGGAGCCAATTTCAAATGTCCAGCCAAGAGCTGCTTCGCAAGCACATGCAGCTGAGAATGCTCTGGCTGCTTCAGAAAGGAAGGCGCAGCCCTTGCACTCCTGGACACAAGCTGGCCAGCAGCAGGTTCCTAAACCTTGCGTGCTGCAGAGTGCATGCAGCTGGAGCACAGCCAGAAGGAGGCGTCCAGAAAGAAGGCGTTCTTCAAGTCCCCCCCTCCTCCAGGCAGCCTTGAAACTGAGCACAACAAACTGCGCCTCGGGGAGCTTCTTCTTTCCTCAGATAGATGGACCGTCCCCTTCTTCACTCTCGCAGCTCCCTTGCCCACTTGCAGCAGCTGCTGCCAAAGAAAAAGGCTCCAGGGGTAACAGCCTCTGCTGGGCTGAACCTTCCCCTTGCCTCACGTCAAGCACCAGAAACTGTCCTCTGCACTCTGTTTTTCCCTTCTCCACCGCATCTACCACTGTCATCTCTGCATCGCCAAGCATGAAGCTAGCAGAATTGGTTCCAGGGAATACTGGAAGAGAAATAGGTAGCAGCACAAGTAGCCGCAGCTTGAACTTTCTGCTTCCGACTGCTAAAGTGAATCCGCAAACAAGCGAGTGCCACGCACGCTTCCTCTTGCAGCCTGGGCGATTCGCACAGCAGCCTGCTGCTCTGCCTTCGTTCTTATGCTCTTCGTAGCAGGTCGCGCTTTCGTTTAGCCGGAGACGAACAGTCGTCTGCTTCTCGCCCGGAGAGCACGGTGCTGGCAGCGAAAGCCTCCAGGCTGCTGCCTCTGCCCAAACACGCCTGGCCTCTGCACTTTCTCTCTCAGCGCTAGGTAGCAGCACATTCGGTCTGCCTTGTAGCCTGAATCTTAACGGAAAGCTTCTCAGCTAAGTCTCGCACAGAGAACAGGTTGAGGTCAACGAGCTTACGCGGAGCTTACCCTCGACGCGTGGAAACCTGTATTTGCAGCACATCCTAGTGGTAGCCCTCTTCCCTTTCCAGCCTGCACAGCGCGCAGTGCACAGATCGCGGTGCTCTCTGCACCTGCCTTCTCCCTTGCAAGTACCAGCGCCAAGCTTACAGCCTTGCAGGGAGCGAAGAGGCGGATAGGCGTCTCGCCCAGAAGAAGGTGCCAGGACCAAAAGATGGTCTTCCTTTCTGCTGCTCCTTGCCCGAATTGTGGTGCTGTGTTGAAAGTCTTGCCCAGCGAAAAGCTACTCCAGCAAGTGTTTCTCTCCAAACGCATTTCGCTGAGCGAGAGCTACACGGACAGTTTGCACTCGGTGAAACAGCAAGAAAATGCTTGTCCGTCGAGCTGAAGGAAAATCCCTGCACAGCACACTGTGGCTGCGCGCAGTGTTCACGCTGAAGAGCGGCAAAGCTCCAAGCCATGGCTGGGCTTCACTTCTGTCCAGAGCACAGAAGGCGAAGAACCAAGCAGCTGGGCACCGGGCTCATGTACTCAGGGGAGCCAATTTCAAATGTCCAGCCAAGAGCTGCTTCGCAAGCACATGCAGCTGAGAATGCTCTGGCTGCTTCAGAAAGTAAGGCGCAGCCCTTGCACTCCTGGACACAAGCTGGCCAGCAGCAGGTTCCTAAAGCTTCCGTGCTGCAGAGTGCATGCAGCTGGAGCACAGCCAGAAGGAGGCGTCCAGAAAGAAGGCGTTCTTCAAGTCCCCCCCTCCTCCAGGCAGCCTTGAAACTGAGCACAACAAACTGCGCCTCGGGGAGCTTCTTCTTTCCTCAGCTAGATGGACCGTCCCCTTCTTCACTCTCGCAGCTCCCTTGCCCACTTGCAGCAGCTGCTGCCAAAGAAAAAGGCTCCAGGGGTAACAGCCTCTGCTGGGCTGAACCTTCCCCTTGCCTCACGTCAAGCACCAGAAACTGTCCTCTGCACTCTGTTTTTCCCTTCTCCACCGCATCTACCACTGTCATCTCTGCATCTCCAAGCATGAAGCTAGCAGAATTGCTTCCAGGGAATACTGGAAGAGAAATAGGTAGCAGCACAAGTAGCCGCAGGTTGAACTTTCTGCTTCCGACTGCTAAAGTGAATCCGCAAACAAGCGAGTGCCACGCACGCTTCCTCTTGCAGCCTGGGCGATTCGCACAGCAGCCTGCTGCTCTGCCTTCGTTCTTATGCTCTTCGTAGCAGGTCGCGCTTTCGTTTAGCCGGAGACGAACAGTCGTCTGCTTCTCGCCCGGAGAGCACGGTGCTGGCAGCGAAAGCCTCCAGGCTGCTGCCTCTGCCCAAACACGCCTGGCCTCTGCACTTTCTCTCTCAGCGCTAGGTAGCAGCACATTCGGTCTGCCTTGTAGCCTGAATCTTAACGGAAAGCTTCTCAGCTAAGTCTCGCACAGAGAACAGGTTGAGGTCAACGAGCTTACGCGGAGCTTACCCTCGACGCGTGGAAACCTGTATTTGCAGCACATCCTAGTGGTAGCCCTCTTCCCTTTCCAGCCTGCACAGCGCGCAGTGCACAGATCGCGGTGCTCTCTGCACCTGCCTTCTCCCTTGCAAGTACCAGCGCCAAGCTTACAGCCTTGCAGGGAGCGAAGAGGCGGATAGGCGTCTCGCCCAGAAGAAGGTGCCAGGACCAAAAGATGGTCTTCCTTTCTGCTGCTCCTTGCCCGAATTGTGGTGCTGTGTTGAAAGTCTTGCCCAGCGAAAAGCTACTCCAGCAAGTGTTTCTCTCCAAACGCATTTCGCTGAGCGAGAGCTACACGGACAGTTTGCACTCGGTGAAACAGCAAGAAAATGCTTGTCCGTCGAGCTGAAGGAAAATCCCTGCACAGCACACTGTGGCTGCGTGCAGTGCTCACGCTGAAGAGCGGCAAAGCTCCAAGCCATGGCTGGGCTTCACTTCTGTCCAGAGCACAGAAGGCGAAGAACCAAGCAGCTGGGCACCGGGCTCATGTACTCAGGGGAGCCAATTTCAAATGTCCAGCCAAGAGCTGCTTCGCAAGCACATGCAGCTGAGAATGCTCTGGCTGCTTCAGAAAGGAAGGCGCAGCCCTTGCACTCCTGGACACAAGCTGGCCAGCAGCAGGTTCCTAAACCTTGCGTGCTGCAGAGTGCATGCAGCTGGAGCACAGCCAGAAGGAGGCGTCCAGAAAGAAGGCGTTCTTCAAGTCCCCCCCTCCTCCAGGCAGCCTTGAAACTGAGCACAACAAACTGCGCCTCGGGGAGCTTCTTCTTTCCTCAGCTAGATGGACCGTCCCCTTCTTCACTCTCGCAGCTCCCTTGCCCACTTGCAGCAGCTGCTGCCAAAGAAAAAGGCTCCAGGGGTAACAGCCTCTGCTGGGCTGAACCTTCCCCTTGCCTCACGTCAAGCACCAGAAACTGTCCTCTGCACTCTGTTTTTCCCTTCTCCACCGCATCTACCACTGTCATCTCTGCATCTCCAAGCATGAAGCTAGCAGAATTGCTTCCAGGGAATACTGGAAGAGAAATAGGTAGCAGCACAAGTAGCCGCAGCTTGAACTTTCTGCTTCCGACTGCTAAAGTGAATCCGCAAACAAGCGAGTGCCACGCACGCTTCCTCTTGCAGCCTGGGCGATTCGCACAGCAGCCTGCTGCTCTGCCTTCGTTCTTATGCTCTTCGTAGCAGGTCGCGCTTTCGTTTAGCCGGAGATGAACAGTCGTCTGCTTCTCGCCCGGAGAGCACGGTGCTGGCAGCGAAAGCCTCCAGGCTGCTGCCTCTGCCCAAACACGCCTGGCCTCTGCACTTTCTCTCTCAGCGCTAGGTAGCAGCACATTCGGTCTGCGTGGTAGCCTGAATCTTAACGGAAAGCTTCTCAGCTAAGTCTCGCACAGAGAACAGGTTGAGGTCAACGAGCTTACGCGGAGCTTACCCTCGACGCGTGGAAACCTGTATTTGCAGCACATCCTAGTGGTAGCCCTCTTCCCTTTCCAGCCTGCACAGCGCGCAGTGCACAGATCGCGGTGCTCTCTGCACCTGCCTTCTCACTTGCAAGTACCAGCGCCAAGCTTACAGCCTTGCAGGGAGCGAAGAGGCGGATAGGCGTCTCGCCCAGAAGAAGGTGCCAGGACCAAAAGATGGTCTTCCTTTCTGCTGCTCCTTGCCCGAATTGTGGTGCTGTGTTGAAAGTCTTGCCCAGCGAAAAGCTACTCCAGCAAGTGTTTCTCTCCAAACGCATTTCGCTGAGCGAGAGCTACACGGACAGTTTGCACTCGGTGAAACAGCAAGAAAATGCTTGTCCGTCGAGCTGAAGGAAAATCCCTGCACAGCACACTGTGGCTGCGCGCAGTGCTCACGCTGAAGAGCGGCAAAGCTCCAAGCCATGGCTGGGCTTCACTTCTGTCCAGAGCACAGAAGGCGAAGAAGCAAGCAGCTGGGCACCGGGCTCATGTACTCAGGGGAGCCAATTTCAAATGTCCAGCCAAGAGCTGCTTCGCAAGCACATGCAGCTGAGAATGCTCTGGCTGCTTCAGAAAGGAAGGCGCAGCCCTTGCACTCCTGGACACAAGCTGGCCAGCAGCAGGTTCCTAAAGCTTCCGTGCTGCAGAGTGCATGCAGCTGGAGCACAGCCAGAAGGAGGCGTCCAGAAAGAAGGCGTTCTTCAAGTCCCCCCCTCCTCCAGGCAGCCTTGAAACTGAGCACAACAAACTGCGCCTCGGGGAGCTTCTTCTTTCCTCAGCTAGATGGACCGTCCCCTTCTTCACTCTCGCAGCTCCCTTGCCCACTTGCAGCAGCTGCTGCCAAAGAAAAAGGCTCCAGGGGTAACAGCCTCTGCTGGGCTGAACCTTCCCCTTGCCTCACGTCAAGCACCAGAAACTGTCCTCTGCACTCTGTTTTTCCCTTCTCCACCGCATCTACCACTGTCATCTCTGCATCGCCAAGCATGAAGCTAGCAGAATTGGTTCCAGGGAATACTGGAAGAGAAATAGGTAGCAGCACAAGTAGCCGCAGGTTGAACTTTCTGCTTCCGACTGCTAAAGTGAATCCGCAAACAAGCGAGTGCCACGCACGCTTCCTCTTGCAGCCTGGGCGATTCGCACAGCAGCCTGCTGCTCTGCCTTCGTTCTTATGCTCTTCGTAGCAGGTCGCGCTTTCGTTTAGCCGGAGACGAACAGTCGTCTGCTTCTCGCCCGGAGAGCACGGTGCTGGCAGCGAAAGCCTCCAGGCTGCTGCCTCTGCCCAAACACGCCTGGCCTCTGCACTTTCTCTCTCAGCGCTAGGTAGCAGCACATTCGGTCTGCCTTGTAGCCTGAATCTTAACGGAAAGCTTCTCAGCTAAGTCTCGCACAGAGAACAGGTTGAGGTCAACGAGCTTACGCGGAGCTTACCCTCGACGCGTGGAAACCTGTATTTGCAGCACATCCTAGTGGTAGCCCTCTTCCCTTTCCAGCCTGCACAGCGCGCAGTGCACAGATCGCGGTGCTCTCTGCACCTGCCTTCTCCCTTGCAAGTACCAGCGCCAAGCTTACAGCCTTGCAGGGAGCGAAGAGGCGGATAGGCGTCTCGCCCAGAAGAAGGTGCCAGGACCAAAAGATGGTCTTCCTTTCTGCTGCTCCTTGCCCGAATTGTGGTGCTGTGTTGAAAGTCTTGCCCAGCGAAAAGCTACTCCAGCAAGTGTTTCTCTCCTGACGCATTTCGCTGAGCGAGAGCTACACGGACAGTTTGCACTCGGTGAAACAGCAAGAAAATGCTTGTCCGTCGAGCTGAAGGAAAATCCCTGCACAGCACACTGTGGCTGCGCGCAGTGTTCACGCTGAAGAGCGGCAAAGCTCCAAGCCATGGCTGGGCTTCACTTCTGTCCAGAGCACAGAAGGCGAAGAAGCAAGCAGCTGGGCACCGGGCTCATGTACTCAGGGGAGCCAATTTCAAATGTCCAGCCAAGAGCTGCTTCGCAAGCACATGCAGCTGAGAATGCTCTGGCTGCTTCAGAAAGGAAGGCGCAGCCCTTGCACTCCTGGACACAAGCTGGCCAGCAGCAGGTTCCTAAACCTTGCGTGCTGCAGAGTGCATGCAGCTGGAGCACAGCCAGAAGGAGGCGTCCAGAAAGAAGGCGTTCTTCAAGTCCCCCCCTCCTCCAGGCAGCCTTGAAACTGAGCACAACAAACTGCGCCTCGGGGAGCTTCTTCTTTCCTCAGCTAGATGGACCGTCCCCTTCTTCACTCTCGCAGCTCCCTTGCCCACTTGCAGCAGCTGCTGCCAAAGAAAAAGGCTCCAGGGGTAACAGCCTCTGCTGGGCTGAACCTTCCCCTTGCCTCACGTCAAGCACCAGAAACTGTCCTCTGCACTCTGTTTTTCCCTTCTCCACCGCATCTACCACTGTCATCTCTGCATCTCCAAGCATGAAGCTAGCAGAATTGCTTCCAGGGAATACTGGAAGAGAAATAGGTAGCAGCACAAGTAGCCGCAGCTTGAACTTTCTGCTTCCGACTGCTAAAGTGAATCCGCAAACAAGCGAGTGCCACGCACGCTTCCTCTTGCAGCCTGGGCGATTCGCACAGCAGCCTGCTGCTCTGCCTTCGTTCTTATGCTCTTCGTAGCAGGTCGCGCTTTCGTTTAGCCGGAGACGAACAGTCGTCTGCTTCTCGCCCGGAGAGCACGGTGCTGGCAGCGAAAGCCTCCAGGCTGCTGCCTCTGCCCAAACACGCCTGGCCTCTGCACTTTCTCTCTCAGCGCTAGGTAGCAGCACATTCGGTCTGCCTTGTAGCCTGAATCTTAACGGAAAGCTTCTCAGCTAAGTCTCGCACAGAGAACAGGTTGAGGTCAACGAGCTTACGCGGAGCTTACCCTCGACGCGTGGAAACCTGTGTTTGCAGCACATCCTAGTGGTAGCCCTCTTCCCTTTCCAGCCTGCACAGCGCGCAGTGCACAGATCGCGGTGCTCTCTGCACCTGCCTTCTCCCTTGCAAGTACCAGCGCCAAGCTTACAGCCTTGCAGGGAGCGAAGAGGCGGATAGGCGTCTCGCCCAGAAGAAGGTGCCAGGACCAAAAGATGGTCTTCCTTTCTGCTGCTCCTTGCCCGAATTGTGGTGCTGTGTTGAAAGTCTTGCCCAGCGAAAAGCTACTCCAGCAAGTGTTTCTCTCCTGACGCATTTCGCTGAGCGAGAGCTACACGGACAGTTTGCACTCGGTGAAACAGCAAGAAAATGCTTGTCCGTCGAGCTGAAGGAAAATCCCTGCACAGCACACTGTGGCTGCGTGCAGTGCTCACGCTGAAGAGCGGCAAAGCTCCAAGCCATGGCTGGGCTTCACTTCTGTCCAGAGCACAGAAGGCGAAGAAGCAAGCAGCTGGGCACCGGGCTCATGTACTCAGGGGAGCCAATTTCAAATGTCCAGCCAAGAGCTGCTTCGCAAGCACATGCAGCTGAGAATGCTCTGGCTGCTTCAGAAAGGAAGGCGCAGCCCTTGCACTCCTGGACACAAGCTGGCCAGCAGCAGGTTCCTAAACCTTGCGTGCTGCAGAGTGCATGCAGCTGGAGCACAGCCAGAAGGAGGCGTCCAGAAAGAAGGCGTTCTTCAAGTCCCCCCCTCCTCCAGGCAGCCTTGAAACTGAGCACAACAAACTGCGCCTCGGGGAGCTTCTTCTTTCCTCAGCTAGATGGACCGTCCCCTTCTTCACTCTCGCAGCTCCCTTGCCCACTTGCAGCAGCTGCTGCCAAAGAAAAAGGCTCCAGGGGTAACAGCCTCTGCTGGGCTGAACCTTCCCCTTGCCTCACGTCAAGCACCAGAAACTGTCCTCTGCACTCTGTTTTTCCCTTCTCCACCGCATCTACCACTGTCATCTCTGCATCTCCAAGCATGAAGCTAGCAGAATTGCTTCCAGGGAATACTGGAAGAGAAATAGGTAGCAGCACAAGTAGCCGCAGGTTGAACTTTCTGCTTCCGACTGCTAAAGTGAATCCGCAAACAAGCGAGTGCCACGCACGCTTCCTCTTGCAGCCTGGGCGATTCGCACAGCAGCCTGCTGCTCTGCCTTCGTTCTTATGCTCTTCGTAGCAGGTCGCGCTTTCGTTTAGCCGGAGACGAACAGTCGTCTGCTTCTCGCCCGGAGAGCACGGTGCTGGCAGCGAAAGCCTCCAGGCTGCTGCCTCTGCCCAAACACGCCTGGCCTCTGCACTTTCTCTCTCAGCGCTAGGTAGCAGCACATTCGGTCTGCCTTGTAGCCTGAATCTTAACGGAAAGCTTCTCAGCTAAGTCTCGCACAGAGAACAGGTTGAGGTCAACGAGCTTACGCGGAGCTTACCCTCGACGCGTGGAAACCTGTATTTGCAGCACATCCTAGTGGTAGCCCTCTTCCCTTTCCAGCCTGCACAGCGCGCAGTGCACAGATCGCGGTGCTCTCTGCACCTGCCTTCTCCCTTGCAAGTACCAGCGCCAAGCTTACAGCCTTGCAGGGAGCGAAGAGGCGGATAGGCGTCTCGCCCAGAAGAAGGTGCCAGGACCAAAAGATGGTCTTCCTTTCTGCTGCTCCTTGCCCGAATTGTGGTGCTGTGTTGAAAGTCTTGCCCAGCGAAAAGCTACTCCAGCAAGTGTTTCTCTCCTGACGCATTTCGCTGAGCGAGAGCTACACGGACAGTTTGCACTCGGTGAAACAGCAAGAAAATGCTTGTCCGTCGAGCTGAAGGAAAATCCCTGCACAGCACACTGTGGCTGCGCGCAGTGTTCACGCTGAAGAGCGGCAAAGCTCCAAGCCATGGCTGGGCTTCACTTCTGTCCAGAGCACAGAAGGCGAAGAAGCAAGCAGCTGGGCACCGGGCTCATGTACTCAGGGGAGCCAATTTCAAATGTCCAGCCAAGAGCTGCTTCGCAAGCACATGCAGCTGAGAATGCTCTGGCTGCTTCAGAAAGGAAGGCGCAGCCCTTGCACTCCTGGACACAAGCTGGCCAGCAGCAGGTTCCTAAACCTTGCGTGCTGCAGAGTGCATGCAGCTGGAGCACAGCCAGAAGGAGGCGTCCAGAAAGAAGGCGTTCTTCAAGTCCCCCCCTCCTCCAGGCAGCCTTGAAACTGAGCACAACAAACTGCGCCTCGGGGAGCTTCTTCTTTCCTCAGCTAGATGGACCGTCCCCTTCTTCACTCTCGCAGCTCCCTTGCCCACTTGCAGCAGCTGCTGCCAAAGAAAAAGGCTCCAGGGGTAACAGCCTCTGCTGGGCTGAACCTTCCCCTTGCCTCACGTCAAGCACCAGAAACTGTCCTCTGCACTCTGTTTTTCCCTTCTCCACCGCATCTACCACTGTCATCTCTGCATCGCCAAGCATGAAGCTAGCAGAATTGCTTCCAGGGAATACTGGAAGAGAAATAGGTAGCAGCACAAGTAGCCGCAGCTTGAACTTTCTGCTTCCGACTGCTAAAGTGAATCCGCAAACAAGCGAGTGCCACGCACGCTTCCTCTTGCAGCCTGGGCGATTCGCACAGCAGCCTGCTGCTCTGCCTTCGTTCTTATGCTCTTCGTAGCAGGTCGCGCTTTCGTTTAGCCGGAGACGAACAGTCGTCTGCTTCTCGCCCGGAGAGCACGGTGCTGGCAGCGAAAGCCTCCAGGCTGCTGCCTCTGCCCAAACACGCCTGGCCTCTGCACTTTCTCTCTCAGCGCTAGGTAGCAGCACATTCGGTCTGCCTTGTAGCCTGAATCTTAACGGAAAGCTTCTCAGCTAAGTCTCGCACAGAGAACAGGTTGAGGTCAACGAGCTTACGCGGAGCTTACCCTCGACGCGTGGAAACCTGTATTTGCAGCACATCCTAGTGGTAGCCCTCTTCCCTTTCCAGCCTGCACAGCGCGCAGTGCACAGATCGCGGTGCTCTCTGCACCTGCCTTCTCCCTTGCAAGTACCAGCGCCAAGCTTACAGCCTTGCAGGGAGCGAAGAGGCGGATAGGCGTCTCGCCCAGAAGAAGGTGCCAGGACCAAAAGATGGTCTTCCTTTCTGCTGCTCCTTGCCCGAATTGTGGTGCTGTGTTGAAAGTCTTGCCCAGCGAAAAGCTACTCCAGCAAGTGTTTCTCTCCAAACGCATTTCGCTGAGCGAGAGCTACACGGACAGTTTGCACTCGGTGAAACAGCAAGAAAATGCTTGTCCGTCGAGCTGAAGGAAAATCCCTGCACAGCACACTGTGGCTGCGTGCAGTGCTCACGCTGAAGAGCGGCAAAGCTCCAAGCCATGGCTGGGCTTCACTTCTGTCCAGAGCACAGAAGGCGAAGAAGCAAGCAGCTGGGCACCGGGCTCATGTACTCAGGGGAGCCAATTTCAAATGTCCAGCCAAGAGCTGCTTCGCAAGCACATGCAGCTGAGAATGCTCTGGCTGCTTCAGAAAGGAAGGCGCAGCCCTTGCACTCCTGGACACAAGCTGGCCAGCAGCAGGTTCCTAAACCTTGCGTGCTGCAGAGTGCATGCAGCTGGAGCACAGCCAGAAGGAGGCGTCCAGAAAGAAGGCGTTCTTCAAGTCCCCCCCTCCTCCAGGCAGCCTTGAAACTGAGCACAACAAACTGCGCCTCGGGGAGCTTCTTCTTTCCTCAGCTAGATGGACCGTCCCCTTCTTCACTCTCGCAGCTCCCTTGCCCACTTGCAGCAGCTGCTGCCAAAGAAAAAGGCTCCAGGGGTAACAGCCTCTGCTGGGCTGAACCTTCCCCTTGCCTCACGTCAAGCACCAGAAACTGTCCTCTGCACTCTGTTTTTCCCTTCTCCACCGCATCTACCACTGTCATCTCTGCATCGCCAAGCATGAAGCTAGCAGAATTGCTTCCAGGGAATACTGGAAGAGAAATAGGTAGCAGCACAAGTAGCCGCAGGTTGAACTTTCTGCTTCCGACTGCTAAAGTGAATCCGCAAACAAGCGAGTGCCACGCACGCTTCCTCTTGCAGCCTGGGCGATTCGCACAGCAGCCTGCTGCTCTGCCTTCGTTCTTATGCTCTTCGTAGCAGGTCGCGCTTTCGTTTAGCCGGAGACGAACAGTCGTCTGCTTCTCGCCCGGAGAGCACGGTGCTGGCAGCGAAAGCCTCCAGGCTGCTGCCTCTGCCCAAACACGCCTGGCCTCTGCACTTTCTCTCTCAGCGCTAGGTAGCAGCACATTCGGTCTGCCTTGTAGCCTGAATCTTAACGGAAAGCTTCTCAGCTAAGTCTCGCACAGAGAACAGGTTGAGGTCAACGAGCTTACGCGGAGCTTACCCTCGACGCGTGGAAACCTGTATTTGCAGCACATCCTAGTGGTAGCCCTCTTCCCTTTCCAGCCTGCACAGCGCGCAGTGCACAGATCGCGGTGCTCTCTGCACCTGCCTTCTCCCTTGCAAGTACCAGCGCCAAGCTTACAGCCTTGCAGGGAGCGAAGAGGCGGATAGGCGTCTCGCCCAGAAGAAGGTGCCAGGACCAAAAGATGGTCTTCCTTTCTGCTGCTCCTTGCCCGAATTGTGGTGCTGTGTTGAAAGTCTTGCCCAGCGAAAAGCTACTCCAGCAAGTGTTTCTCTCCAAACGCATTTCGCTGAGCGAGAGCTACACGGACAGTTTGCACTCGGTGAAACAGCAAGAAAATGCTTGTCCGTCGAGCTGAAGGAAAATCCCTGCACAGCACACTGTGGCTGCGTGCAGTGCTCACGCTGAAGAGCGGCAAAGCTCCAAGCCATGGCTGGGCTTCACTTCTGTCCAGAGCACAGAAGGCGAAGAAGCAAGCAGCTGGGCACCGGGCTCATGTACTCAGGGGAGCCAATTTCAAATGTCCAGCCAAGAGCTGCTTCGCAAGCACATGCAGCTGAGAATGCTCTGGCTGCTTCAGAAAGGAAGGCGCAGCCCTTGCACTCCTGGACACAAGCTGGCCAGCAGCAGGTTCCTAAAGCTTCCGTGCTGCAGAGTGCATGCAGCTGGAGCACAGCCAGAAGGAGGCGTCCAGAAAGAAGGCGTTCTTCAAGTCCCCCCCTCCTCCAGGCAGCCTTGAAACTGAGCACAACAAACTGCGCCTCGGGGAGCTTCTTCTTTCCTCAGATAGATGGACCGTCCCCTTCTTCACTCTCGCAGCTCCCTTGCCCACTTGCAGCAGCTGCTGCCAAAGAAAAAGGCTCCAGGGGTAACAGCCTCTGCTGGGCTGAACCTTCCCCTTGCCTCACGTCAAGCACTAGAAACTGTCCTCTGCACTCTGTTTTTCCCTTCTCCACCGCATCTACCACTGTCATCTCTGCATCTCCAAGCATGAAGCTAGCAGAATTGCTTCCAGGGAATACTGGAAGAGAAATAGGTAGCAGCACAAGTAGCCGCAGGTTGAACTTTCTGCTTCCGACTGCTAAAGTGAATCCGCAAACAAGCGAGTGCCACGCACGCTTCCTCTTGCAGCCTGGGCGATTCGCACAGCAGCCTGCTGCTCTGCCTTCGTTCTTATGCTCTTCGTAGCAGGTCGCGCTTTCGTTTAGCCGGAGACGAACAGTCGTCTGCTTCTCGCCCGGAGAGCACGGTGCTGGCAGCGAAAGCCTCCAGGCTGCTGCCTCTGCCCAAACACGCCTGGCCTCTGCACTTTCTCTCTCAGCGCTAGGTAGCAGCACATTCGGTCTGCCTTGTAGCCTGAATCTTAACGGAAAGCTTCTCAGCTAAGTCTCGCACAGAGAACAGGTTGAGGTCAACGAGCTTACGCGGAGCTTACCCTCGACGCGTGGAAACCTGTATTTGCAGCACATCCTAGTGGTAGCCCTCTTCCCTTTCCAGCCTGCACAGCGCGCAGTGCACAGATCGCGGTGCTCTCTGCACCTGCCTTCTCCCTTGCAAGTACCAGCGCCAAGCTTACAGCCTTGCAGGGAGCGAAGAGGCGGATAGGCGTCTCGCCCAGAAGAAGGTGCCAGGACCAAAAGATGGTCTTCCTTTCTGCTGCTCCTTGCCCGAATTGTGGTGCTGTGTTGAAAGTCTTGCCCAGCGAAAAGCTACTCCAGCAAGTGTTTCTCTCCTGACGCATTTCGCTGAGCGAGAGCTACACGGACAGTTTGCACTCGGTGAAACAGCAAGAAAATGCTTGTCCGTCGAGCTGAAGGAAAATCCCTGCACAGCACACTGTGGCTGCGCGCAGTGTTCACGCTGAAGAGCGGCAAAGCTCCAAGCCATGGCTGGGCTTCACTTCTGTCCAGAGCACAGAAGGCGAAGAAGCAAGCAGCTGGGCACCGGGCTCATGTACTCAGGGGAGCCAATTTCAAATGTCCAGCCAAGAGCTGCTTCGCAAGCACATGCAGCTGAGAATGCTCTGGCTGCTTCAGAAAGGAAGGCGCAGCCCTTGCACTCCTGGACACAAGCTGGCCAGCAGCAGGTTCCTAAACCTTGCGTGCTGCAGAGTGCATGCAGCTGGAGCACAGCCAGAAGGAGGCGTCCAGAAAGAAGGCGTTCTTCAAGTCCCCCCCTCCTCCAGGCAGCCTTGAAACTGAGCACAACAAACTGCGCCTCGGGGAGCTTCTTCTTTCCTCAGCTAGATGGACCGTCCCCTTCTTCACTCTCGCAGCTCCCTTGCCCACTTGCAGCAGCTGCTGCCAAAGAAAAAGGCTCCAGGGGTAACAGCCTCTGCTGGGCTGAACCTTCCCCTTGCCTCACGTCAAGCACCAGAAACTGTCCTCTGCACTCTGTTTTTCCCTTCTCCACCGCATCTACCACTGTCATCTCTGCATCGCCAAGCATGAAGCTAGCAGAATTGCTTCCAGGGAATACTGGAAGAGAAATAGGTAGCAGCACAAGTAGCCGCAGCTTGAACTTTCTGCTTCCGACTGCTAAAGTGAATCCGCAAACAAGCGAGTGCCACGCACGCTTCCTCTTGCAGCCTGGGCGATTCGCACAGCAGCCTGCTGCTCTGCCTTCGTTCTTATGCTCTTCGTAGCAGGTCGCGCTTTCGTTTAGCCGGAGACGAACAGTCGTCTGCTTCTCGCCCGGAGAGCACGGTGCTGGCAGCGAAAGCCTCCAGGCTGCTGCCTCTGCCCAAACACGCCTGGCCTCTGCACTTTCTCTCTCAGCGCTAGGTAGCAGCACATTCGGTCTGCCTTGTAGCCTGAATCTTAACGGAAAGCTTCTCAGCTAAGTCTCGCACAGAGAACAGGTTGAGGTCAACGAGCTTACGCGGAGCTTACCCTCGACGCGTGGAAACCTGTATTTGCAGCACATCCTAGTGGTAGCCCTCTTCCCTTTCCAGCCTGCACAGCGCGCAGTGCACAGATCGCGGTGCTCTCTGCACCTGCCTTCTCCCTTGCAAGTACCAGCGCCAAGCTTACAGCCTTGCAGGGAGCGAAGAGGCGGATAGGCGTCTCGCCCAGAAGAAGGTGCCAGGACCAAAAGATGGTCTTCCTTTCTGCTGCTCCTTGCCCGAATTGTGGTGCTGTGTTGAAAGTCTTGCCCAGCGAAAAGCTACTCCAGCAAGTGTTTCTCTCCAAACGCATTTCGCTGAGCGAGAGCTACACGGACAGTTTGCACTCGGTGAAACAGCAAGAAAATGCTTGTCCGTCGAGCTGAAGGAAAATCCCTGCACAGCACACTGTGGCTGCGTGCAGTGCTCACGCTGAAGAGCGGCAAAGCTCCAAGCCATGGCTGGGCTTCACTTCTGTCCAGAGCACAGAAGGCGAAGAAGCAAGCAGCTGGGCACCGGGCTCATGTACTCAGGGGAGCCAATTTCAAATGTCCAGCCAAGAGCTGCTTCGCAAGCACATGCAGCTGAGAATGCTCTGGCTGCTTCAGAAAGGAAGGCGCAGCCCTTGCACTCCTGGACACAAGCTGGCCAGCAGCAGGTTCCTAAACCTTGCGTGCTGCAGAGTGCATGCAGCTGGAGCACAGCCAGAAGGAGGCGTCCAGAAAGAAGGCGTTCTTCAAGTCCCCCCCTCCTCCAGGCAGCCTTGAAACTGAGCACAACAAACTGCGCCTCGGGGAGCTTCTTCTTTCCTCAGCTAGATGGACCGTCCCCTTCTTCACTCTCGCAGCTCCCTTGCCCACTTGCAGCAGCTGCTGCCAAAGAAAAAGGCTCCAGGGGTAACAGCCTCTGCTGGGCTGAACCTTCCCCTTGCCTCACGTCAAGCACCAGAAACTGTCCTCTGCACTCTGTTTTTCCCTTCTCCACCGCATCTACCACTGTCATCTCTGCATCGCCAAGCATGAAGCTAGCAGAATTGCTTCCAGGGAATACTGGAAGAGAAATAGGTAGCAGCACAAGTAGCCGCAGGTTGAACTTTCTGCTTCCGACTGCTAAAGTGAATCCGCAAACAAGCGAGTGCCACGCACGCTTCCTCTTGCAGCCTGGGCGATTCGCACAGCAGCCTGCTGCTCTGCCTTCGTTCTTATGCTCTTCGTAGCAGGTCGCGCTTTCGTTTAGCCGGAGACGAACAGTCGTCTGCTTCTCGCCCGGAGAGCACGGTGCTGGCAGCGAAAGCCTCCAGGCTGCTGCCTCTGCCCAAACACGCCTGGCCTCTGCACTTTCTCTCTCAGCGCTAGGTAGCAGCACATTCGGTCTGCCTTGTAGCCTGAATCTTAACGGAAAGCTTCTCAGCTAAGTCTCGCACAGAGAACAGGTTGAGGTCAACGAGCTTACGCGGAGCTTACCCTCGACGCGTGGAAACCTGTATTTGCAGCACATCCTAGTGGTAGCCCTCTTCCCTTTCCAGCCTGCACAGCGCGCAGTGCACAGATCGCGGTGCTCTCTGCACCTGCCTTCTCACTTGCAAGTACCAGCGCCAAGCTTACAGCCTTGCAGGGAGCGAAGAGGCGGATAGGCGTCTCGCCCAGAAGAAGGTGCCAGGACCAAAAGATGGTCTTCCTTTCTGCTGCTCCTTGCCCGAATTGTGGTGCTGTGTTGAAAGTCTTGCCCAGCGAAAAGCTACTCCAGCAAGTGTTTCTCTCCAAACGCATTTCGCTGAGCGAGAGCTACACGGACAGTTTGCACTCGGTGAAACAGCAAGAAAATGCTTGTCCGTCGAGCTGAAGGAAAATCCCTGCACAGCACACTGTGGCTGCGTGCAGTGCTCACGCTGAAGAGCGGCAAAGCTCCAAGCCATGGCTGGGCTTCACTTCTGTCCAGAGCACAGAAGGCGAAGAACCAAGCAGCTGGGCACCGGGCTCATGTACTCAGGGGAGCCAATTTCAAATGTCCAGCCAAGAGCTGCTTCGCAAGCACATGCAGCTGAGAATGCTCTGGCTGCTTCAGAAAGGAAGGCGCAGCCCTTGCACTCCTGGACACAAGCTGGCCAGCAGCAGGTTCCTAAAGCTTCCGTGCTGCAGAGTGCATGCAGCTGGAGCACAGCCAGAAGGAGGCGTCCAGAAAGAAGGCGTTCTTCAAGTCCCCCCCTCCTCCAGGCAGCCTTGAAACTGAGCACAACAAACTGCGCCTCGGGGAGCTTCTTCTTTCCTCAGCTAGATGGACCGTCCCCTTCTTCACTCTCGCAGCTCCCTTGCCCACTTGCAGCAGCTGCTGCCAAAGAAAAAGGCTCCAGGGGTAACAGCCTCTGCTGGGCTGAACCTTCCCCTTGCCTCACGTCAAGCACTAGAAACTGTCCTCTGCACTCTGTTTTTCCCTTCTCCACCGCATCTACCACTGTCATCTCTGCATCTCCAAGCATGAAGCTAGCAGAATTGCTTCCAGGGAATACTGGAAGAGAAATAGGTAGCAGCACAAGTAGCCGCAGCTTGAACTTTCTGCTTCCGACTGCTAAAGTGAATCCGCAAACAAGCGAGTGCCACGCACGCTTCCTCTTGCAGCCTGGGCGATTCGCACAGCAGCCTGCTGCTCTGCCTTCGTTCTTATGCTCTTCGTAGCAGGTCGCGCTTTCGTTTAGCCGGAGACGAACAGTCGTCTGCTTCTCGCCCGGAGAGCACGGTGCTGGCAGCGAAAGCCTCCAGGCTGCTGCCTCTGCCCAAACACGCCTGGCCTCTGCACTTTCTCTCTCAGCGCTAGGTAGCAGCACATTCGGTCTGCCTTGTAGCCTGAATCTTAACGGAAAGCTTCTCAGCTAAGTCTCGCACAGAGAACAGGTTGAGGTCAACGAGCTTACGCGGAGCTTACCCTCGACGCGTGGAAACCTGTATTTGCAGCACATCCTAGTGGTAGCCCTCTTCCCTTTCCAGCCTGCACAGCGCGCAGTGCACAGATCGCGGTGCTCTCTGCACCTGCCTTCTCCCTTGCAAGTACCAGCGCCAAGCTTACAGCCTTGCAGGGAGCGAAGAGGCGGATAGGCGTCTCGCCCAGAAGAAGGTGCCAGGACCAAAAGATGGTCTTCCTTTCTGCTGCTCCTTGCCCGAATTGTGGTGCTGTGTTGAAAGTCTTGCCCAGCGAAAAGCTACTCCAGCAAGTGTTTCTCTCCTGACGCATTTCGCTGAGCGAGAGCTACACGGACAGTTTGCACTCGGTGAAACAGCAAGAAAATGCTTGTCCGTCGAGCTGAAGGAAAATCCCTGCACAGCACACTGTGGCTGCGCGCAGTGTTCACGCTGAAGAGCGGCAAAGCTCCAAGCCATGGCTGGGCTTCACTTCTGTCCAGAGCACAGAAGGCGAAGAAGCAAGCAGCTGGGCACCGGGCTCATGTACTCAGGGGAGCCAATTTCAAATGTCCAGCCAAGAGCTGCTTCGCAAGCACATGCAGCTGAGAATGCTCTGGCTGCTTCAGAAAGGAAGGCGCAGCCCTTGCACTCCTGGACACAAGCTGGCCAGCAGCAGGTTCCTAAACCTTGCGTGCTGCAGAGTGCATGCAGCTGGAGCACAGCCAGAAGGAGGCGTCCAGAAAGAAGGCGTTCTTCAAGTCCCCCCCTCCTCCAGGCAGCCTTGAAACTGAGCACAACAAACTGCGCCTCGGGGAGCTTCTTCTTTCCTCAGCTAGATGGACCGTCCCCTTCTTCACTCTCGCAGCTCCCTTGCCCACTTGCAGCAGCTGCTGCCAAAGAAAAAGGCTCCAGGGGTAACAGCCTCTGCTGGGCTGAACCTTCCCCTTGCCTCACGTCAAGCACCAGAAACTGTCCTCTGCACTCTGTTTTTCCCTTCTCCACCGCATCTACCACTGTCATCTCTGCATCTCCAAGCATGAAGCTAGCAGAATTGCTTCCAGGGAATACTGGAAGAGAAATAGGTAGCAGCACAAGTAGCCGCAGCTTGAACTTTCTGCTTCCGACTGCTAAAGTGAATCCGCAAACAAGCGAGTGCCACGCACGCTTCCTCTTGCAGCCTGGGCGATTCGCACAGCAGCCTGCTGCTCTGCCTTCGTTCTTATGCTCTTCGTAGCAGGTCGCGCTTTCGTTTAGCCGGAGACGAACAGTCGTCTGCTTCTCGCCCGGAGAGCACGGTGCTGGCAGCGAAAGCCTCCAGGCTGCTGCCTCTGCCCAAACACGCCTGGCCTCTGCACTTTCTCTCTCAGCGCTAGGTAGCAGCACATTCGGTCTGCCTTGTAGCCTGAATCTTAACGGAAAGCTTCTCAGCTAAGTCTCGCACAGAGAACAGGTTGAGGTCAACGAGCTTACGCGGAGCTTACCCTCGACGCGTGGAAACCTGTGTTTGCAGCACATCCTAGTGGTAGCCCTCTTCCCTTTCCAGCCTGCACAGCGCGCAGTGCACAGATCGCGGTGCTCTCTGCACCTGCCTTCTCCCTTGCAAGTACCAGCGCCAAGCTTACAGCCTTGCAGGGAGTGAAGAGGCGGATAGGCGTCTCGCCCAGAAGAAGGTGCCAGGACCAAAAGATGGTCTTCCTTTCTGCTGCTCCTTGCCCGAATTGTGGTGCTGTGTTGAAAGTCTTGCCCAGCGAAAAGCTACTCCAGCAAGTGTTTCTCTCCAAACGCATTTCGCTGAGCGAGAGCTACACGGACAGTTTGCACTCGGTGAAACAGCAAGAAAATGCTTGTCCGTCGAGCTGAAGGAAAATCCCTGCACAGCACACTGTGGCTGCGTGCAGTGCTCACGCTGAAGAGCGGCAAAGCTCCAAGCCATGGCTGGGCTTCACTTCTGTCCAGAGCACAGAAGGCGAAGAAGCAAGCAGCTGGGCACCGGGCTCATGTACTCAGGGGAGCCAATTTCAAATGTCCAGCCAAGAGCTGCTTCGCAAGCACATGCAGCTGAGAATGCTCTGGCTGCTTCAGAAAGGAAGGCGCAGCCCTTGCACTCCTGGACACAAGCTGGCCAGCAGCAGGTTCCTAAACCTTGCGTGCTGCAGAGTGCATGCAGCTGGAGCACAGCCAGAAGGAGGCGTCCAGAAAGAAGGCGTTCTTCAAGTCCCCCCCTCCTCCAGGCAGCCTTGAAACTGAGCACAACAAACTGCGCCTCGGGGAGCTTCTTCTTTCCTCAGCTAGATGGACCGTCCCCTTCTTCACTCTCGCAGCTCCCTTGCCCACTTGCAGCAGCTGCTGCCAAAGAAAAAGGCTCCAGGGGTAACAGCCTCTGCTGGGCTGAACCTTCCCCTTGCCTCACGTCAAGCACCAGAAACTGTCCTCTGCACTCTGTTTTTCCCTTCTCCACCGCATCTACCACTGTCATCTCTGCATCTCCAAGCATGAAGCTAGCAGAATTGCTTCCAGGGAATACTGGAAGAGAAATAGGTAGCAGCACAAGTAGCCGCAGGTTGAACTTTCTGCTTCCGACTGCTAAAGTGAATCCGCAAACAAGCGAGTGCCACGCACGCTTCCTCTTGCAGCCTGGGCGATTCGCACAGCAGCCTGCTGCTCTGCCTTCGTTCTTATGCTCTTCGTAGCAGGTCGCGCTTTCGTTTAGCCGGAGACGAACAGTCGTCTGCTTCTCGCCCGGAGAGCACGGTGCTGGCAGCGAAAGCCTCCAGGCTGCTGCCTCTGCCCAAACACGCCTGGCCTCTGCACTTTCTCTCTCAGCGCTAGGTAGCAGCACATTCGGTCTGCCTTGTAGCCTGAATCTTAACGGAAAGCTTCTCAGCTAAGTCTCGCACAGAGAACAGGTTGAGGTCAACGAGCTTACGCGGAGCTTACCCTCGACGCGTGGAAACCTGTATTTGCAGCACATCCTAGTGGTAGCCCTCTTCCCTTTCCAGCCTGCACAGCGCGCAGTGCACAGATCGCGGTGCTCTCTGCACCTGCCTTCTCCCTTGCAAGTACCAGCGCCAAGCTTACAGCCTTGCAGGGAGCGAAGAGGCGGATAGGCGTCTCGCCCAGAAGAAGGTGCCAGGACCAAAAGATGGTCTTCCTTTCTGCTGCTCCTTGCCCGAATTGTGGTGCTGTGTTGAAAGTCTTGCCCAGCGAAAAGCTACTCCAGCAAGTGTTTCTCTCCAAACGCATTTCGCTGAGCGAGAGCTACACGGACAGTTTGCACTCGGTGAAACAGCAAGAAAATGCTTGTCCGTCGAGCTGAAGGAAAATCCCTGCACAGCACACTGTGGCTGCGTGCAGTGCTCACGCTGAAGAGCGGCAAAGCTCCAAGCCATGGCTGGGCTTCACTTCTGTCCAGAGCACAGAAGGCGAAGAAGCAAGCAGCTGGGCACCGGGCTCATGTACTCAGGGGAGCCAATTTCAAATGTCCAGCCAAGAGCTGCTTCGCAAGCACATGCAGCTGAGAATGCTCTGGCTGCTTCAGAAAGGAAGGCGCAGCCCTTGCACTCCTGGACACAAGCTGGCCAGCAGCAGGTTCCTAAACCTTGCGTGCTGCAGAGTGCATGCAGCTGGAGCACAGCCAGAAGGAGGCGTCCAGAAAGAAGGCGTTCTTCAAGTCCCCCCCTCCTCCAGGCAGCCTTGAAACTGAGCACAACAAACTGCGCCTCGGGGAGCTTCTTCTTTCCTCAGCTAGATGGACCGTCCCCTTCTTCACTCTCGCAGCTCCCTTGCCCACTTGCAGCAGCTGCTGCCAAAGAAAAAGGCTCCAGGGGTAACAGCCGCTGCTGGGCTGAACCTTCCCCTTGCCTCACGTCAAGCACCAGAAACTGTCCTCTGCACTCTGTTTTTCCCTTCTCCACCGCATCTACCACTGTCATCTCTGCATCGCCAAGCATGAAGCTAGCAGAATTGCTTCCAGGGAATACTGGAAGAGAAATAGGTAGCAGCACAAGTAGCCGCAGCTTGAACTTTCTGCTTCCGACTGCTAAAGTGAATCCGCAAACAAGCGAGTGCCACGCACGCTTCCTCTTGCAGCCTGGGCGATTCGCACAGCAGCCTGCTGCTCTGCCTTCGTTCTTATGCTCTTCGTAGCAGGTCGCGCTTTCGTTTAGCCGGAGACGAACAGTCGTCTGCTTCTCGCCCGGAGAGCACGGTGCTGGCAGCGAAAGCCTCCAGGCTGCTGCCTCTGCCCAAACACGCCTGGCCTCTGCACTTTCTCTCTCAGCGCTAGGTAGCAGCACATTCGGTCTGCCTTGTAGCCTGAATCTTAACGGAAAGCTTCTCAGCTAAGTCTCGCACAGAGAACAGGTTGAGGTCAACGAGCTTACGCGGAGCTTACCCTCGACGCGTGGAAACCTGTATTTGCAGCACATCCTAGTGGTAGCCCTCTTCCCTTTCCAGCCTGCACAGCGCGCAGTGCACAGATCGCGGTGCTCTCTGCACCTGCCTTCTCACTTGCAAGTACCAGCGCCAAGCTTACAGCCTTGCAGGGAGCGAAGAGGCGGATAGGCGTCTCGCCCAGAAGAAGGTGCCAGGACCAAAAGATGGTCTTCCTTTCTGCTGCTCCTTGCCCGAATTGTGGTGCTGTGTTGAAAGTCTTGCCCAGCGAAAAGCTACTCCAGCAAGTGTTTCTCTCCAAACGCATTTCGCTGAGCGAGAGCTACACGGACAGTTTGCACTCGGTGAAACAGCAAGAAAATGCTTGTCCGTCGAGCTGAAGGAAAATCCCTGCACAGCACACTGTGGCTGCGTGCAGTGCTCACGCTGAAGAGCGGCAAAGCTCCAAGCCATGGCTGGGCTTCACTTCTGTCCAGAGCACAGAAGGCGAAGAAGCAAGCAGCTGGGCACCGGGCTCATGTACTCAGGGGAGCCAATTTCAAATGTCCAGCCAAGAGCTGCTTCGCAAGCACATGCAGCTGAGAATGCTCTGGCTGCTTCAGAAAGGAAGGCGCAGCCCTTGCACTCCTGGACACAAGCTGGCCAGCAGCAGGTTCCTAAACGTTCAGTGCTGCAGAGTGCATGCAGCTGGAGCACAGCCAGAAGGAGGCGTCCAGAAAGAAGGCGTTCTTCAAGTCCCCCCCTCCTCCAGGCAGCCTTGAAACTGAGCACAACAAACTGCGCCTCGGGGAGCTTCTTCTTTCCTCACATAGATGGACCGTCCCCTTCTTCACTCTCGCAGCTCCCTTGCCCACTTGCAGCAGCTGCTGCCAAAGAAAAAGGCTCCAGGGGTAACAGCCTCTGCTGGGCTGAACCTTCCCCTTGCCTCACGTCAAGCACTAGAAACTGTCCTCTGCACTCTGTTTTTCCCTTCTCCACCGCATCTACCACTGTCATCTCTGCATCTCCAAGCATGAAGCTAGCAGAATTGGTTCCAGGGAATACTGGAAGAGAAATAGGTAGCAGCACAAGTAGCCGCAGCTTGAACTTTCTGCTTCCGACTGCTAAAGTGAATCCGCAAACAAGCGAGTGCCACGCACGCTTCCTCTTGCAGCCTGGGCGATTCGCACAGCAGCCTGCTGCTCTGCCTTCGTTCTTATGCTCTTCGTAGCAGGTCGCGCTTTCGTTTAGCCGGAGACGAACAGTCGTCTGCTTCTCGCCCGGAGAGCACGGTGCTGGCAGCGAAAGCCTCCAGGCTGCTGCCTCTGCCCAAACACGCCTGGCCTCTGCACTTTCTCTCTCAGCGCTAGGTAGCAGCACATTCGGTCTGCGTGGTAGCCTGAATCTTAACGGAAAGCTTCTCAGCTAAGTCTCGCACAGAGAACAGGTTGAGGTCAACGAGCTTACGCGGAGCTTACCCTCGACGCGTGGAAACCTGTATTTGCAGCACATCCTAGTGGTAGCCCTCTTCCCTTTCCAGCCTGCACAGCGCGCAGTGCACAGATCGCGGTGCTCTCTGCACCTGCCTTCTCACTTGCAAGTACCAGCGCCAAGCTTACAGCCTTGCAGGGAGCGAAGAGGCGGATAGGCGTCTCGCCCAGAAGAAGGTGCCAGGACCAAAAGATGGTCTTCCTTTCTGCTGCTCCTTGCCCGAATTGTGGTGCTGTGTTGAAAGTCTTGCCCAGCGAAAAGCTACTCCAGCAAGTGTTTCTCTCCAAACGCATTTCGCTGAGCGAGAGCTACACGGACAGTTTGCACTCGGTGAAACAGCAAGAAAATGCTTGTCCGTCGAGCTGAAGGAAAATCCCTGCACAGCACACTGTGGCTGCGCGCAGTGTTCACGCTGAAGAGCGGCAAAGCTCCAAGCCATGGCTGGGCTTCACTTCTGTCCAGAGCACAGAAGGCGAAGAACCAAGCAGCTGGGCACCGGGCTCATGTACTCAGGGGAGCCAATTTCAAATGTCCAGCCAAGAGCTGCTTCGCAAGCACATGCAGCTGAGAATGCTCTGGCTGCTTCAGAAAGGAAGGCGCAGCCCTTGCACTCCTGGACACAAGCTGGCCAGCAGCAGGTTCCTAAACCTTGCGTGCTGCAGAGTGCATGCAGCTGGAGCACAGCCAGAAGGAGGCGTCCAGAAAGAAGGCGTTCTTCAAGTCCCCCCCCCCTCCAGGCAGCCTTGAAACTGAGCACAACAAACTGCGCCTCGGGGAGCTTCTTCTTTCCTCAGATAGATGGACCGTCCCCTTCTTCACTCTCGCAGCTCCCTTGCCCACTTGCAGCAGCTGCTGCCAAAGAAAAAGGCTCCAGGGGTAACAGCCTCTGCTGGGCTGAACCTTCCCCTTGCCTCACGTCAAGCACCAGAAACTGTCCTCTGCACTCTGTTTTTCCCTTCTCCACCGCATCTACCACTGTCATCTCTGCATCTCCAAGCATGAAGCTAGCAGAATTGGTTCCAGGGAATACTGGAAGAGAAATAGGTAGCAGCACAAGTAGCCGCAGCTTGAACTTTCTGCTTCCGACTGCTAAAGTGAATCCGCAAACAAGCGAGTGCCACGCACGCTTCCTCTTGCAGCCTGGGCGATTCGCACAGCAGCCTGCTGCTCTGCCTTCGTTCTTATGCTCTTCGTAGCAGGTCGCGCTTTCGTTTAGCCGAAGACGAACAGTCGTCTGCTTCTCGCCCGGAGAGCACGGTGCTGGCAGCGAAAGCCTCCAGGCTGCTGCCTCTGCCCAAACACGCCTGGCCTCTGCACTTTCTCTCTCAGCGCTAGGTAGCAGCACATTCGGTCTGCCTTGTAGCCTGAATCTTAACGGAAAGCTTCTCAGCTACGTCTCGCACAGAGAACAGGTTGAGGTCAACGAGCTTACGCGGAGCTTACCCTCGACGCGTGGAAACCTGTATTTGCAGCACATCCTAGTGGTAGCCCTCTTCCCTTTCCAGCCTGCACAGCGCGCAGTGCACAGATCGCGGTGCTCTCTGCACCTGCCTTCTCCCTTGCAAGTACCAGCGCCAAGCTTACAGCCTTGCAGGGAGCGAAGAGGCGGATAGGCGTCTCGCCCAGAAGAAGGTGCCAGGACCAAAAGATGGTCTTCCTTTCTGCTGCTCCTTGCCCGAATTGTGGTGCTGTGTTGAAAGTCTTGCCCAGCGAAAAGCTACTCCAGCAAGTGTTTCTCTCCAAACGCATTTCGCTGAGCGAGAGCTACACGGACAGTTTGCACTCGGTGAAACAGCAAGAAAATGCTTGTCCGTCGAGCTGAAGGAAAATCCCTGCACAGCACACTGTGGCTGCGCGCAGTGTTCACGCTGAAGAGCGGCAAAGCTCCAAGCCATGGCTGGGCTTCACTTCTGTCCAGAGCACAGAAGGCGAAGAACCAAGCAGCTGGGCACCGGGCTCATGTACTCAGGGGAGCCAATTTCAAATGTCCAGCCAAGAGCTGCTTCGCAAGCACATGCAGCTGAGAATGCTCTGGCTGCTTCAGAAAGGAAGGCGCAGCCCTTGCACTCCTGGACACAAGCTGGCCAGCAGCAGGTTCCTAAACCTTGCGTGCTGCAGAGTGCATGCAGCTGGAGCACAGCCAGAAGGAGGCGTCCAGAAAGAAGGCGTTCTTCAAGTCCCCCCCTCCTCCAGGCAGCCTTGAAACTGAGCACAACAAACTGCGCCTCGGGGAGCTTCTTCTTTCCTCAGCTAGATGGACCGTCCCCTTCTTCACTCTCGCAGCTCCCTTGCCCACTTGCAGCAGCTGCTGCCAAAGAAAAAGGCTCCAGGGGTAACAGCCTCTGCTGGGCTGAACCTTCCCCTTGCCTCACGTCAAGCACCAGAAACTGTCCTCTGCACTCTGTTTTTCCCTTCTCCACCGCATCTACCACTGTCATCTCTGCATCGCCAAGCATGAAGCTAGCAGAATTGGTTCCAGGGAATACTGGAAGAGAAATAGGTAGCAGCACAAGTAGCCGCAGCTTGAACTTTCTGCTTCCGACTGCTAAAGTGAATCCGCAAACAAGCGAGTGCCACGCACGCTTCCTCTTGCAGCCTGGGCGATTCGCACAGCAGCCTGCTGCTCTGCCTTCGTTCTTATGCTCTTCGTAGCAGGTCGCGCTTTCGTTTAGCCGGAGACGAACAGTCGTCTGCTTCTCGCCCGGAGAGCACGGTGCTGGCAGCGAAAGCCTCCAGGCTGCTGCCTCTGCCCAAACACGCCTGGCCTCTGCACTTTCTCTCTCAGCGCTAGGTAGCAGCACATTCGGTCTGCCTTGTAGCCTGAATCTTAACGGAAAGCTTCTCAGCTAAGTCTCGCACAGAGAACAGGTTGAGGTCAACGAGCTTACGCGGAGCTTACCCTCGACGCGTGGAAACCTGTATTTGCAGCACATCCTAGTGGTAGCCCTCTTCCCTTTCCAGCCTGCACAGCGCGCAGTGCACAGATCGCGGTGCTCTCTGCACCTGCCTTCTCCCTTGCAAGTACCAGCGCCAAGCTTACAGCCTTGCAGGGAGCGAAGAGGCGGATAGGCGTCTCGCCCAGAAGAAGGTGCCAGGACCAAAAGATGGTCTTCCTTTCTGCTGCTCCTTGCCCGAATTGTGGTGCTGTGTTGAAAGTCTTGCCCAGCGAAAAGCTACTCCAGCAAGTGTTTCTCTCCAAACGCATTTCGCTGAGCGAGAGCTACACGGACAGTTTGCACTCGGTGAAACAGCAAGAAAATGCTTGTCCGTCGAGCTGAAGGAAAATCCCTGCACAGCACACTGTGGCTGCGTGCAGTGCTCACGCTGAAGAGCGGCAAAGCTCCAAGCCATGGCTGGGCTTCACTTCTGTCCAGAGCACAGAAGGCGAAGAAGCAAGCAGCTGGGCACCGGGCTCATGTACTCAGGGGAGCCAATTTCAAATGTCCAGCCAAGAGCTGCTTCGCAAGCACATGCAGCTGAGAATGCTCTGGCTGCTTCAGAAAGTAAGGCGCAGCCCTTGCACTCCTGGACACAAGCTGGCCAGCAGCAGGTTCCTAAACCTTGCGTGCTGCAGAGTGCATGCAGCTGGAGCACAGCCAGAAGGAGGCGTCCAGAAAGAAGGCGTTCTTCAAGTCCCCCCTCCTCCAGGCAGCCTTGAAACTGAGCACAACAAACTGCGCCTCGGGGAGCTTCTTCTTTCCTCAGCTAGATGGACCGTCCCCTTCTTCACTCTCGCAGCTCCCTTGCCCACTTGCAGCAGCTGCTGCCAAAGAAAAAGGCTCCAGGGGTAACAGCCTCTGCTGGGCTGAACCTTCCCCTTGCCTCACGTCAAGCACCAGAAACTGTCCTCTGCACTCTGTTTTTCCCTTCTGCACCGCATCTACCACTGTCATCTCTGCATCTCCAAGCATGAAGCTAGCAGAATTGCTTCCAGGGAATACTGGAAGAGAAATAGGTAGCAGCACAAGTAGCCGCAGCTTGAACTTTCTGCTTCCGACTGCTAAAGTGAATCCGCAAACAAGCGAGTGCCACGCACGCTTCCTCTTGCAGCCTGGGCGATTCGCACAGCAGCCTGCTGCTCTGCCTTCGTTCTTATGCTCTTCGTAGCAGGTCGCGCTTTCGTTTAGCCGGAGACGAACAGTCGTCTGCTTCTCGCCCGGAGAGCACGGTGCTGGCAGCGAAAGCCTCCAGGCTGCTGCCTCTGCCCAAACACGCCTGGCCTCTGCACTTTCTCTCTCAGCGCTAGGTAGCAGCACATTCGGTCTGCGTGGTAGCCTGAATCTTAACGGAAAGCTTCTCAGCTAAGTCTCGCACAGAGAACAGGTTGAGGTCAACGAGCTTACGCGGAGCTTACCCTCGACGCGTGGAAACCTGTATTTGCAGCATATCCTAGTGGTAGCCCTCTTCCCTTTCCAGCCTGCACAGCGCGCAGTGCACAGATCGCGGTGCTCTCTGCACCTGCCTTCTCACTTGCAAGTACCAGCGCCAAGCTTACAGCCTTGCAGGGAGCGAAGAGGCGGATAGGCGTCTCGCCCAGAAGAAGGTGCCAGGACCAAAAGATGGTCTTCCTTTCTGCTGCTCCTTGCCCGAATTGTGGTGCTGTGTTGAAAGTCTTGCCCAGCGAAAAGCTACTCCAGCAAGTGTTTCTCTCCAAACGCATTTCGCTGAGCGAGAGCTACACGGACAGTTTGCACTCGGTGAAACAGCAAGAAAATGCTTGTCCGTCGAGCTGAAGGAAAATCCCTGCACAGCACACTGTGGCTGCGTGCAGTGCTCACGCTGAAGAGCGGCAAAGCTCCAAGCCATGGCTGGGCTTCACTTCTGTCCAGAGCACAGAAGGCGAAGAACCAAGCAGCTGGGCACCGGGCTCATGTACTCAGGGGAGCCAATTTCAAATGTCCAGCCAAGAGCTGCTTCGCAAGCACATGCAGCTGAGAATGCTCTGGCTGCTTCAGAAAGGAAGGCGCAGCCCTTGCACTCCTGGACACAAGCTGGCCAGCAGCAGGTTCCTAAACCTTGCGTGCTGCAGAGTGCATGCAGCTGGAGCACAGCCAGAAGGAGGCGTCCAGAAAGAAGGCGTTCTTCAAGTCCCCCCCTCCTCCAGGCAGCCTTGAAACTGAGCACAACAAACTGCGCCTCGGGGAGCTTCTTCTTTCCTCACATAGATGGACCGTCCCCTTCTTCACTCTCGCAGCTCCCTTGCCCACTTGCAGCAGCTGCTGCCAAAGAAAAAGGCTCCAGGGGTAACAGCCTCTGCTGGGCTGAACCTTCCCCTTGCCTCACGTCAAGCACCAGAAACTGTCCTCTGCACTCTGTTTTTCCCTTCTCCACCGCATCTACCACTGTCATCTCTGCATCTCCAAGCATGAAGCTAGCAGAATTGCTTCCAGGGAATACTGGAAGAGAAATAGGTAGCAGCACAAGTAGCCGCAGGTTGAACTTTCTGCTTCCGACTGCTAAAGTGAATCCGCAAACAAGCGAGTGCCACGCACGCTTCCTCTTGCAGCCTGGGCGATTCGCACAGCAGCCTGCTGCTCTGCCTTCGTTCTTATGCTCTTCGTAGCAGGTCGCGCTTTCGTTTAGCCGGAGATGAACAGTCGTCTGCTTCTCGCCCGGAGAGCACGGTGTTGGCAGCGAAAGCCTCCAGGCTGCTGCCTCTGCCCAAACACGCCTGGCCTCTGCACTTTCTCTCTCAGCGCTAGGTAGCAGCACATTCGGTCTGCCTTGTAGCCTGAATCTTAACGGAAAGCTTCTCAGCTAAGTCTCGCACAGAGAACAGGTTGAGGTCAACGAGCTTACGCGGAGCTTACCCTCGACGCGTGGAAACCTGTATTTGCAGCACATCCTAGTGGTAGCCCTCTTCCCTTTCCAGCCTGCACAGCGCGCAGTGCACAGATCGCGGTGCTCTCTGCACCTGCCTTCTCACTTGCAAGTACCAGCGCCAAGCTTACAGCCTTGCAGGGAGCGAAGAGGCGGATAGGCGTCTCGCCCAGAAGAAGGTGCCAGGACCAAAAGATGGTCTTCCTTTCTGCTGCTCCTTGCCCGAATTGTGGTGCTGTGTTGAAAGTCTTGCCCAGCGAAAAGCTACTCCAGCAAGTGTTTCTCTCCAAACGCATTTCGCTGAGCGAGAGCTACACGGACAGTTTGCACTCGGTGAAACAGCAAGAAAATGCTTGTCCGTCGAGCTGAAGGAAAATCCCTGCACAGCACACTGTGGCTGCGCGCAGTGCTCACGCTGAAGAGCGGCAAAGCTCCAAGCCATGGCTGGGCTTCACTTCTGTCCAGAGCACAGAAGGCGAAGAAGCAAGCAGCTGGGCACCGGGCTCATGTACTCAGGGGAGCCAATTTCAAATGTCCAGCCAAGAGCTGCTTCGCAAGCACATGCAGCTGAGAATGCTCTGGCTGCTTCAGAAAGGAAGGCGCAGCCCTTGCACTCCTGGACACAAGCTGGCCAGCAGCAGGTTCCTAAACCTTGCGTGCTGCAGAGTGCATGCAGCTGGAGCACAGCCAGAAGGAGGCGTCCAGAAAGAAGGCGTTCTTCAAGTCCCCCCCCCCTCCAGGCAGCCTTGAAACTGAGCACAACAAACTGCGCCTCGGGGAGCTTCTTCTTTCCTCAGATAGATGGACCGTCCCCTTCTTCACTCTCGCAGCTCCCTTGCCCACTTGCAGCAGCTGCTGCCAAAGAAAAAGGCTCCAGGGGTAACAGCCTCTGCTGGGCTGAACCTTCCCCTTGCCTCACGTCAAGCACCAGAAACTGTCCTCTGCACTCTGTTTTTCCCTTCTCCACCGCATCTACCACTGTCATCTCTGCATCTCCAAGCATGAAGCTAGCAGAATTGGTTCCAGGGAATACTGGAAGAGAAATAGGTAGCAGCACAAGTAGCCGCAGCTTGAACTTTCTGCTTCCGACTGCTAAAGTGAATCCGCAAACAAGCGAGTGCCACGCACGCTTCCTCTTGCAGCCTGGGCGATTCGCACAGCAGCCTGCTGCTCTGCCTTCGTTCTTATGCTCTTCGTAGCAGGTCGCGCTTTCGTTTAGCCGAAGACGAACAGTCGTCTGCTTCTCGCCCGGAGAGCACGGTGCTGGCAGCGAAAGCCTCCAGGCTGCTGCCTCTGCCCAAACACGCCTGGCCTCTGCACTTTCTCTCTCAGCGCTAGGTAGCAGCACATTCGGTCTGCCTTGTAGCCTGAATCTTAACGGAAAGCTTCTCAGCTACGTCTCGCACAGAGAACAGGTTGAGGTCAACGAGCTTACGCGGAGCTTACCCTCGACGCGTGGAAACCTGTATTTGCAGCACATCCTAGTGGTAGCCCTCTTCCCTTTCCAGCCTGCACAGCGCGCAGTGCACAGATCGCGGTGCTCTCTGCACCTGCCTTCTCCCTTGCAAGTACCAGCGCCAAGCTTACAGCCTTGCAGGGAGCGAAGAGGCGGATAGGCGTCTCGCCCAGAAGAAGGTGCCAGGACCAAAAGATGGTCTTCCTTTCTGCTGCTCCTTGCCCGAATTGTGGTGCTGTGTTGAAAGTCTTGCCCAGCGAAAAGCTACTCCAGCAAGTGTTTCTCTCCAAACGCATTTCGCTGAGCGAGAGCTACACGGACAGTTTGCACTCGGTGAAACAGCAAGAAAATGCTTGTCCGTCGAGCTGAAGGAAAATCCCTGCACAGCACACTGTGGCTGCGCGCAGTGTTCACGCTGAAGAGCGGCAAAGCTCCAAGCCATGGCTGGGCTTCACTTCTGTCCAGAGCACAGAAGGCGAAGAACCAAGCAGCTGGGCACCGGGCTCATGTACTCAGGGGAGCCAATTTCAAATGTCCAGCCAAGAGCTGCTTCGCAAGCACATGCAGCTGAGAATGCTCTGGCTGCTTCAGAAAGTAAGGCGCAGCCCTTGCACTCCTGGACACAAGCTGGCCAGCAGCAGGTTCCTAAACCTTGCGTGCTGCAGAGTGCATGCAGCTGGAGCACAGCCAGAAGGAGGCGTCCAGAAAGAAGGCGTTCTTCAAGTCCCCCCCTCCTCCAGGCAGCCTTGAAACTGAGCACAACAAACTGCGCCTCGGGGAGCTTCTTCTTTCCTCAGATAGATGGACCGTCCCCTTCTTCACTCTCGCAGCTCCCTTGCCCACTTGCAGCAGCTGCTGCCAAAGAAAAAGGCTCCAGGGGTAACAGCCTCTGCTGGGCTGAACCTTCCCCTTGCCTCACGTCAAGCACCAGAAACTGTCCTCTGCACTCTGTTTTTCCCTTCTCCACCGCATCTACCACTGTCATCTCTGCATCGCCAAGCATGAAGCTAGCAGAATTGGTTCCAGGGAATACTGGAAGAGAAATAGGTAGCAGCACAAGTAGCCGCAGGTTGAACTTTCTGCTTCCGACTGCTAAAGTGAATCCGCAAACAAGCGAGTGCCACGCACGCTTCCTCTTGCAGCCTGGGCGATTCGCACAGCAGCCTGCTGCTCTGCCTTCGTTCTTATGCTCTTCGTAGCAGGTCGCGCTTTCGTTTAGCCGGAGACGAACAGTCGTCTGCTTCTCGCCCGGAGAGCACGGTGCTGGCAGCGAAAGCCTCCAGGCTGCTGCCTCTGCCCAAACACGCCTGGCCTCTGCACTTTCTCTCTCAGCGCTAGGTAGCAGCACATTCGGTCTGCCTTGTAGCCTGAATCTTAACGGAAAGCTTCTCAGCTAAGTCTCGCACAGAGAACAGGTTGAGGTCAACGAGCTTACGCGGAGCTTACCCTCGACGCGTGGAAACCTGTATTTGCAGCACATCCTAGTGGTAGCCCTCTTCCCTTTCCAGCCTGCACAGCGCGCAGTGCACAGATCGCGGTGCTCTCTGCACCTGCCTTCTCACTTGCAAGTACCAGCGCCAAGCTTACAGCCTTGCAGGGAGCGAAGAGGCGGATAGGCGTCTCGCCCAGAAGAAGGTGCCAGGACCAAAAGATGGTCTTCCTTTCTGCTGCTCCTTGCCCGAATTGTGGTGCTGTGTTGAAAGTCTTGCCCAGCGAAAAGCTACTCCAGCAAGTGTTTCTCTCCTGACGCATTTCGCTGAGCGAGAGCTACACGGACAGTTTGCACTCGGTGAAACAGCAAGAAAATGCTTGTCCGTCGAGCTGAAGGAAAATCCCTGCACAGCACACTGTGGCTGCGCGCAGTGTTCACGCTGAAGAGCGGCAAAGCTCCAAGCCATGGCTGGGCTTCACTTCTGTCCAGAGCACAGAAGGCGAAGAACCAAGCAGCTGGGCACCGGGCTCATGTACTCAGGGGAGCCAATTTCAAATGTCCAGCCAAGAGCTGCTTCGCAAGCACATGCAGCTGAGAATGCTCTGGCTGCTTCAGAAAGGAAGGCGCAGCCCTTGCACTCCTGGACACAAGCTGGCCAGCAGCAGGTTCCTAAACCTTGCGTGCTGCAGAGTGCATGCAGCTGGAGCACAGCCAGAAGGAGGCGTCCAGAAAGAAGGCGTTCTTCAAGTCCCCCCCTCCTCCAGGCAGCCTTGAAACTGAGCACAACAAACTGCGCCTCGGGGAGCTTCTTCTTTCCTCAGCTAGATGGACCGTCCCCTTCTTCACTCTCGCAGCTCCCTTGCCCACTTGCAGCAGCTGCTGCCAAAGAAAAAGGCTCCAGGGGTAACAGCCTCTGCTGGGCTGAACCTTCCCCTTGCCTCACGTCAAGCACCAGAAACTGTCCTCTGCACTCTGTTTTTCCCTTCTCCACCGCATCTACCACTGTCATCTCTGCATCTCCAAGCATGAAGCTAGCAGAATTGGTTCCAGGGAATACTGGAAGAGAAATAGGTAGCAGCACAAGTAGCCGCAGCTTGAACTTTCTGCTTCCGACTGCTAAAGTGAATCCGCAAACAAGCGAGTGCCACGCACGCTTCCTCTTGCAGCCTGGGCGATTCGCACAGCAGCCTGCTGCTCTGCCTTCGTTCTTATGCTCTTCGTAGCAGGTCGCGCTTTCGTTTAGCCGAAGACGAACAGTCGTCTGCTTCTCGCCCGGAGAGCACGGTGCTGGCAGCGAAAGCCTCCAGGCTGCTGCCTCTGCCCAAACACGCCTGGCCTCTGCACTTTCTCTCTCAGCGCTAGGTAGCAGCACATTCGGTCTGCCTTGTAGCCTGAATCTTAACGGAAAGCTTCTCAGCTACGTCTCGCACAGAGAACAGGTTGAGGTCAACGAGCTTACGCGGAGCTTACCCTCGACGCGTGGAAACCTGTATTTGCAGCACATCCTAGTGGTAGCCCTCTTCCCTTTCCAGCCTGCACAGCGCGCAGTGCACAGATCGCGGTGCTCTCTGCACCTGCCTTCTCCCTTGCAAGTACCAGCGCCAAGCTTACAGCCTTGCAGGGAGCGAAGAGGCGGATAGGCGTCTCGCCCAGAAGAAGGTGCCAGGACCAAAAGATGGTCTTCCTTTCTGCTGCTCCTTGCCCGAATTGTGGTGCTGTGTTGAAAGTCTTGCCCAGCGAAAAGCTACTCCAGCAAGTGTTTCTCTCCAAACGCATTTCGCTGAGCGAGAGCTACACGGACAGTTTGCACTCGGTGAAACAGCAAGAAAATGCTTGTCCGTCGAGCTGAAGGAAAATCCCTGCACAGCACACTGTGGCTGCGCGCAGTGTTCACGCTGAAGAGCGGCAAAGCTCCAAGCCATGGCTGGGCTTCACTTCTGTCCAGAGCACAGAAGGCGAAGAACCAAGCAGCTGGGCACCGGGCTCATGTACTCAGGGGAGCCAATTTCAAATGTCCAGCCAAGAGCTGCTTCGCAAGCACATGCAGCTGAGAATGCTCTGGCTGCTTCAGAAAGGAAGGCGCAGCCCTTGCACTCCTGGACACAAGCTGGCCAGCAGCAGGTTCCTAAACCTTGCGTGCTGCAGAGTGCATGCAGCTGGAGCACAGCCAGAAGGAGGCGTCCAGAAAGAAGGCGTTCTTCAAGTACCCCCCTCCTCCAGGCAGCCTTGAAACTGAGCACAACAAACTGCGCCTCGGGGAGCTTCTTCTTTCCTCAGCTAGATGGACCGTCCCCTTCTTCACTCTCGCAGCTCCCTTGCCCACTTGCAGCAGCTGCTGCCAAAGAAAAAGGCTCCAGGGGTAACAGCCTCTGCTGGGCTGAACCTTCCCCTTGCCTCACGTCAAGCACCAGAAACTGTCCTCTGCACTCTGTTTTTCCCTTCTCCACCGCATCTACCACTGTCATCTCTGCATCGCCAAGCATGAAGCTAGCAGAATTGGTTCCAGGGAATACTGGAAGAGAAATAGGTAGCAGCACAAGTAGCCGCAGCTTGAACTTTCTGCTTCCGACTGCTAAAGTGAATCCGCAAACAAGCGAGTGCCACGCACGCTTCCTCTTGCAGCCTGGGCGATTCGCACAGCAGCCTGCTGCTCTGCCTTCGTTCTTATGCTCTTCGTAGCAGGTCGCGCTTTCGTTTAGCCGGAGACGAACAGTCGTCTGCTTCTCGCCCGGAGAGCACGGTGCTGGCAGCGAAAGCCTCCAGGCTGCTGCCTCTGCCCAAACACGCCTGGCCTCTGCACTTTCTCTCTCAGCGCTAGGTAGCAGCACATTCGGTCTGCCTTGTAGCCTGAATCTTAACGGAAAGCTTCTCAGCTAAGTCTCGCACAGAGAACAGGTTGAGGTCAACGAGCTTACGCGGAGCTTACCCTCGACGCGTGGAAACCTGTATTTGCAGCACATCCTAGTGGTAGCCCTCTTCCCTTTCCAGCCTGCACAGCGCGCAGTGCACAGATCGCGGTGCTCTCTGCACCTGCCTTCTCCCTTGCAAGTACCAGCGCCAAGCTTACAGCCTTGCAGGGAGCGAAGAGGCGGATAGGCGTCTCGCCCAGAAGAAGGTGCCAGGACCAAAAGATGGTCTTCCTTTCTGCTGCTCCTTGCCCGAATTGTGGTGCTGTGTTGAAAGTCTTGCCCAGCGAAAAGCTACTCCAGCAAGTGTTTCTCTCCAAACGCATTTCGCTGAGCGAGAGCTACACGGACAGTTTGCACTCGGTGAAACAGCAAGAAAATGCTTGTCCGTCGAGCTGAAGGAAAATCCCTGCACAGCACACTGTGGCTGCGCGCAGTGTTCACGCTGAAGAGCGGCAAAGCTCCAAGCCATGGCTGGGCTTCACTTCTGTCCAGAGCACAGAAGGCGAAGAACCAAGCAGCTGGGCACCGGGCTCATGTACTCAGGGGAGCCAATTTCAAATGTCCAGCCAAGAGCTGCTTCGCAAGCACATGCAGCTGAGAATGCTCTGGCTGCTTCAGAAAGGAAGGCGCAGCCCTTGCACTCCTGGACACAAGCTGGCCAGCAGCAGGTTCCTAAACCTTGCGTGCTGCAGAGTGCATGCAGCTGGAGCACAGCCAGAAGGAGGCGTCCAGAAAGAAGGCGTTCTTCAAGTCCCCCCCTCCTCCAGGCAGCCTTGAAACTGAGCACAACAAACTGCGCCTCGGGGAGCTTCTTCTTTCCTCAGCTAGATGGACCGTCCCCTTCTTCACTCTCGCAGCTCCCTTGCCCACTTGCAGCAGCTGCTGCCAAAGAAAAAGGCTCCAGGGGTAACAGCCTCTGCTGGGCTGAACCTTCCCCTTGCCTCACGTCAAGCACCAGAAACTGTCCTCTGCACTCTGTTTTTCCCTTCTCCACCGCATCTACCACTGTCATCTCTGCATCTCCAAGCATGAAGCTAGCAGAATTGCTTCCAGGGAATACTGGAAGAGAAATAGGTAGCAGCACAAGTAGCCGCAGGTTGAACTTTCTGCTTCCGACTGCTAAAGTGAATCCGCAAACAAGCGAGTGCCACGCACGCTTCCTCTTGCAGCCTGGGCGATTCGCACAGCAGCCTGCTGCTCTGCCTTCGTTCTTATGCTCTTCGTAGCAGGTCGCGCTTTCGTTTAGCCGGAGACGAACAGTCGTCTGCTTCTCGCCCGGAGAGCACGGTGCTGGCAGCGAAAGCCTCCAGGCTGCTGCCTCTGCCCAAACACGCCTGGCCTCTGCACTTTCTCTCTCAGCGCTAGGTAGCAGCACATTCGGTCTGCCTTGTAGCCTGAATCTTAACGGAAAGCTTCTCAGCTAAGTCTCGCACAGAGAACAGGTTGAGGTCAACGAGCTTACGCGGAGCTTACCCTCGACGCGTGGAAACCTGTATTTGCAGCACATCCTAGTGGTAGCCCTCTTCCCTTTCCAGCCTGCACAGCGCGCAGTGCACAGATCGCGGTGCTCTCTGCACCTGCCTTCTCCCTTGCAAGTACCAGCGCCAAGCTTACAGCCTTGCAGGGAGCGAAGAGGCGGATAGGCGTCTCGCCCAGAAGAAGGTGCCAGGACCAAAAGATGGTCTTCCTTTCTGCTGCTCCTTGCCCGAATTGTGGTGCTGTGTTGAAAGTCTTGCCCAGCGAAAAGCTACTCCAGCAAGTGTTTCTCTCCAAACGCATTTCGCTGAGCGAGAGCTACACGGACAGTTTGCACTCGGTGAAACAGCAAGAAAATGCTTGTCCGTCGAGCTGAAGGAAAATCCCTGCACAGCACACTGTGGCTGCGCGCAGTGTTCACGCTGAAGAGCGGCAAAGCTCCAAGCCATGGCTGGGCTTCACTTCTGTCCAGAGCACAGAAGGCGAAGAAGCAAGCAGCTGGGCACCGGGCTCATGTACTCAGGGGAGCCAATTTCAAATGTCCAGCCAAGAGCTGCTTCGCAAGCACATGCAGCTGAGAATGCTCTGGCTGCTTCAGAAAGTAAGGCGCAGCCCTTGCACTCCTGGACACAAGCTGGCCAGCAGCAGGTTCCTAAACCTTGCGTGCTGCAGAGTGCATGCAGCTGGAGCACAGCCAGAAGGAGGCGTCCAGAAAGAAGGCGTTCTTCAAGTCCCCCCCTCCTCCAGGCAGCCTTGAAACTGAGCACAACAAACTGCGCCTCGGGGAGCTTCTTCTTTCCTCAGCTAGATGGACCGTCCCCTTCTTCACTCTCGCAGCTCCCTTGCCCACTTGCAGCAGCTGCTGCCAAAGAAAAAGGCTCCAGGGGTAACAGCCTCTGCTGGGCTGAACCTTCCCCTTGCCTCACGTCAAGCACCAGAAACTGTCCTCTGCACTCTGTTTTTCCCTTCTCCACCGCATCTACCACTGTCATCTCTGCATCTCCAAGCATGAAGCTAGCAGAATTGCTTCCAGGGAATACTGGAAGAGAAATAGGTAGCAGCACAAGTAGCCGCAGCTTGAACTTTCTGCTTCCGACTGCTAAAGTGAATCCGCAAACAAGCGAGTGCCACGCACGCTTCCTCTTGCAGCCTGGGCGATTCGCACAGCAGCCTGCTGCTCTGCCTTCGTTCTTATGCTCTTCGTAGCAGGTCGCGCTTTCGTTTAGCCGAAGACGAACAGTCGTCTGCTTCTCGCCCGGAGAGCACGGTGCTGGCAGCGAAAGCCTCCAGGCTGCTGCCTCTGCCCAAACACGCCTGGCCTCTGCACTTTCTCTCTCAGCGCTAGGTAGCAGCACATTCGGTCTGCCTTGTAGCCTGAATCTTAACGGAAAGCTTCTCAGCTACGTCTCGCACAGAGAACAGGTTGAGGTCAACGAGCTTACGCGGAGCTTACCCTCGACGCGTGGAAACCTGTATTTGCAGCACATCCTAGTGGTAGCCCTCTTCCCTTTCCAGCCTGCACAGCGCGCAGTGCACAGATCGCGGTGCTCTCTGCACCTGCCTTCTCCCTTGCAAGTACCAGCGCCAAGCTTACAGCCTTGCAGGGAGCGAAGAGGCGGATAGGCGTCTCGCCCAGAAGAAGGTGCCAGGACCAAAAGATGGTCTTCCTTTCTGCTGCTCCTTGCCCGAATTGTGGTGCTGTGTTGAAAGTCTTGCCCAGCGAAAAGCTACTCCAGCAAGTGTTTCTCTCCAAACGCATTTCGCTGAGCGAGAGCTACACGGACAGTTTGCACTCGGTGAAACAGCAAGAAAATGCTTGTCCGTCGAGCTGAAGGAAAATCCCTGCACAGCACACTGTGGCTGCGCGCAGTGTTCACGCTGAAGAGCGGCAAAGCTCCAAGCCATGGCTGGGCTTCACTTCTGTCCAGAGCACAGAAGGCGAAGAACCAAGCAGCTGGGCACCGGGCTCATGTACTCAGGGGAGCCAATTTCAAATGTCCAGCCAAGAGCTGCTTCGCAAGCACATGCAGCTGAGAATGCTCTGGCTGCTTCAGAAAGGAAGGCGCAGCCCTTGCACTCCTGGACACAAGCTGGCCAGCAGCAGGTTCCTAAACGTTCAGTGCTGCAGAGTGCATGCAGCTGGAGCACAGCCAGAAGGAGGCGTCCAGAAAGAAGGCGTTCTTCAAGTCCCCCCCTCCTCCAGGCAGCCTTGAAACTGAGCACAACAAACTGCGCCTCGGGGAGCTTCTTCTTTCCTCAGCTAGATGGACCGTCCCCTTCTTCACTCTCGCAGCTCCCTTGCCCACTTGCAGCAGCTGCTGCCAAAGAAAAAGGCTCCAGGGGTAACAGCCTCTGCTGGGCTGAACCTTCCCCTTGCCTCACGTCAAGCACCAGAAACTGTCCTCTGCACTCTGTTTTTCCCTTCTCCACCGCATCTACCACTGTCATCTCTGCATCGCCAAGCATGAAGCTAGCAGAATTGGTTCCAGGGAATACTGGAAGAGAAATAGGTAGCAGCACAAGTAGCCGCAGCTTGAACTTTCTGCTTCCGACTGCTAAAGTGAATCCGCAAACAAGCGAGTGCCACGCACGCTTCCTCTTGCAGCCTGGGCGATTCGCACAGCAGCCTGCTGCTCTGCCTTCGTTCTTATGCTCTTCGTAGCAGGTCGCGCTTTCGTTTAGCCGGAGACGAACAGTCGTCTGCTTCTCGCCCGGAGAGCACGGTGCTGGCAGCGAAAGCCTCCAGGCTGCTGCCTCTGCCCAAACACGCCTGGCCTCTGCACTTTCTCTCTCAGCGCTAGGTAGCAGCACATTCGGTCTGCCTTGTAGCCTGAATCTTAACGGAAAGCTTCTCAGCTAAGTCTCGCACAGAGAACAGGTTGAGGTCAACGAGCTTACGCGGAGCTTACCCTCGACGCGTGGAAACCTGTATTTGCAGCACATCCTAGTGGTAGCCCTCTTCCCTTTCCAGCCTGCACAGCGCGCAGTGCACAGATCGCGGTGCTCTCTGCACCTGCCTTCTCCCTTGCAAGTACCAGCGCCAAGCTTACAGCCTTGCAGGGAGCGAAGAGGCGGATAGGCGTCTCGCCCAGAAGAAGGTGCCAGGACCAAAAGATGGTCTTCCTTTCTGCTGCTCCTTGCCCGAATTGTGGTGCTGTGTTGAAAGTCTTGCCCAGCGAAAAGCTACTCCAGCAAGTGTTTCTCTCCAAACGCATTTCGCTGAGCGAGAGCTACACGGACAGTTTGCACTCGGTGAAACAGCAAGAAAATGCTTGTCCGTCGAGCTGAAGGAAAATCCCTGCACAGCACACTGTGGCTGCGCGCAGTGTTCACGCTGAAGAGCGGCAAAGCTCCAAGCCATGGCTGGGCTTCACTTCTGTCCAGAGCACAGAAGGCGAAGAACCAAGCAGCTGGGCACCGGGCTCATGTACTCAGGGGAGCCAATTTCAAATGTCCAGCCAAGAGCTGCTTCGCAAGCACATGCAGCTGAGAATGCTCTGGCTGCTTCAGAAAGTAAGGCGCAGCCCTTGCACTCCTGGACACAAGCTGGCCAGCAGCAGGTTCCTAAACCTTGCGTGCTGCAGAGTGCATGCAGCTGGAGCACAGCCAGAAGGAGGCGTCCAGAAAGAAGGCGTTCTTCAAGTCCCCCCCTCCTCCAGGCAGCCTTGAAACTGAGCACAACAAACTGCGCCTCGGGGAGCTTCTTCTTTCCTCAGCTAGATGGACCGTCCCCTTCTTCACTCTCGCAGCTCCCTTGCCCACTTGCAGCAGCTGCTGCCAAAGAAAAAGGCTCCAGGGGTAACAGCCTCTGCTGGGCTGAACCTTCCCCTTGCCTCACGTCAAGCACCAGAAACTGTCCTCTGCACTCTGTTTTTCCCTTCTCCACCGCATCTACCACTGTCATCTCTGCATCTCCAAGCATGAAGCTAGCAGAATTGCTTCCAGGGAATACTGGAAGAGAAATAGGTAGCAGCACAAGTAGCCGCAGGTTGAACTTTCTGCTTCCGACTGCTAAAGTGAATCCGCAAACAAGCGAGTGCCACGCACGCTTCCTCTTGCAGCCTGGGCGATTCGCACAGCAGCCTGCTGCTCTGCCTTCGTTCTTATGCTCTTCGTAGCAGGTCGCGCTTTCGTTTAGCCGGAGACGAAGAGTCGTCTGCTTCTCGCCCGGAGAGCACGGTGCTGGCAGCGAAAGCCTCCAGGCTGCTGCCTCTGCCCAAACACGCCTGGCCTCTGCACTTTCTCTCTCAGCGCTAGGTAGCAGCACATTCGGTCTGCCTTGTAGCCTGAATCTTAACGGAAAGCTTCTCAGCTAAGTCTCGCACAGAGAACAGGTTGAGGTCAACGAGCTTACGCGGAGCTTACCCTCGACGCGTGGAAACCTGTATTTGCAGCACATCCTAGTGGTAGCCCTCTTCCCTTTCCAGCCTGCACAGCGCGCAGTGCACAGATCGCGGTGCTCTCTGCACCTGCCTTCTCACTTGCAAGTACCAGCGCCAAGCTTACAGCCTTGCAGGGAGCGAAGAGGCGGATAGGCGTCTCGCCCAGAAGAAGGTGCCAGGACCAAAAGATGGTCTTCCTTTCTGCTGCTCCTTGCCCGAATTGTGGTGCTGTGTTGAAAGTCTTGCCCAGCGAAAAGCTACTCCAGCAAGTGTTTCTCTCCAAACGCATTTCGCTGAGCGAGAGCTACACGGACAGTTTGCACTCGGTGAAACAGCAAGAAAATGCTTGTCCGTCGAGCTGAAGGAAAATCCCTGCACAGCACACTGTGGCTGCGCGCAGTGCTCACGCTGAAGAGCGGCAAAGCTCCAAGCCATGGCTGGGCTTCACTTCTGTCCAGAGCACAGAAGGCGAAGAAGCAAGCAGCTGGGCACCGGGCTCATGTACTCAGGGGAGCCAATTTCAAATGTCCAGCCAAGAGCTGCTTCGCAAGCACATGCAGCTGAGAATGCTCTGGCTGCTTCAGAAAGGAAGGCGCAGCCCTTGCACTCCTGGACACAAGCTGGCCAGCAGCAGGTTCCTAAACCTTGCGTGCTGCAGAGTGCATGCAGCTGGAGCACAGCCAGAAGGAGGCGTCCAGAAAGAAGGCGTTCTTCAAGTCCCCCCCCCCTCCAGGCAGCCTTGAAACTGAGCACAACAAACTGCGCCTCGGGGAGCTTCTTCTTTCCTCAGATAGATGGACCGTCCCCTTCTTCACTCTCGCAGCTCCCTTGCCCACTTGCAGCAGCTGCTGCCAAAGAAAAAGGCTCCAGGGGTAACAGCCTCTGCTGGGCTGAACCTTCCCCTTGCCTCACGTCAAGCACCAGAAACTGTCCTCTGCACTCTGTTTTTCCCTTCTCCACCGCATCTACCACTGTCATCTCTGCATCTCCAAGCATGAAGCTAGCAGAATTGGTTCCAGGGAATACTGGAAGAGAAATAGGTAGCAGCACAAGTAGCCGCAGCTTGAACTTTCTGCTTCCGACTGCTAAAGTGAATCCGCAAACAAGCGAGTGCCACGCACGCTTCCTCTTGCAGCCTGGGCGATTCGCACAGCAGCCTGCTGCTCTGCCTTCGTTCTTATGCTCTTCGTAGCAGGTCGCGCTTTCGTTTAGCCGGAGACGAACAGTCGTCTGCTTCTCGCCCGGAGAGCACGGTGCTGGCAGCGAAAGCCTCCAGGCTGCTGCCTCTGCCCAAACACGCCTGGCCTCTGCACTTTCTCTCTCAGCGCTAGGTAGCAGCACATTCGGTCTGCCTTGTAGCCTGAATCTTAACGGAAAGCTTCTCAGCTAAGTCTCGCACAGAGAACAGGTTGAGGTCAACGAGCTTACGCGGAGCTTACCCTCGACGCGTGGAAACCTGTATTTGCAGCACATCCTAGTGGTAGCCCTCTTCCCTTTCCAGCCTGCACAGCGCGCAGTGCACAGATCGCGGTGCTCTCTGCACCTGCCTTCTCACTTGCAAGTACCAGCGCCAAGCTTACAGCCTTGCAGGGAGCGAAGAGGCGGATAGGCGTCTCGCCCAGAAGAAGGTGCCAGGACCAAAAGATGGTCTTCCTTTCTGCTGCTCCTTGCCCGAATTGTGGTGCTGTGTTGAAAGTCTTGCCCAGCGAAAAGCTACTCCAGCAAGTGTTTCTCTCCTGACGCATTTCGCTGAGCGAGAGCTACACGGACAGTTTGCACTCGGTGAAACAGCAAGAAAATGCTTGTCCGTCGAGCTGAAGGAAAATCCCTGCACAGCACACTGTGGCTGCGCGCAGTGTTCACGCTGAAGAGCGGCAAAGCTCCAAGCCATGGCTGGGCTTCACTTCTGTCCAGAGCACAGAAGGCGAAGAACCAAGCAGCTGGGCACCGGGCTCATGTACTCAGGGGAGCCAATTTCAAATGTCCAGCCAAGAGCTGCTTCGCAAGCACATGCAGCTGAGAATGCTCTGGCTGCTTCAGAAAGGAAGGCGCAGCCCTTGCACTCCTGGACACAAGCTGGCCAGCAGCAGGTTCCTAAACCTTGCGTGCTGCAGAGTGCATGCAGCTGGAGCACAGCCAGAAGGAGGCGTCCAGAAAGAAGGCGTTCTTCAAGTCCCCCCCTCCTCCAGGCAGCCTTGAAACTGAGCACAACAAACTGCGCCTCGGGGAGCTTCTTCTTTCCTCAGCTAGATGGACCGTCCCCTTCTTCACTCTCGCAGCTCCCTTGCCCACTTGCAGCAGCTGCTGCCAAAGAAAAAGGCTCCAGGGGTAACAGCCTCTGCTGGGCTGAACCTTCCCCTTGCCTCACGTCAAGCACCAGAAACTGTCCTCTGCACTCTGTTTTTCCCTTCTCCACCGCATCTACCACTGTCATCTCTGCATCTCCAAGCATGAAGCTAGCAGAATTGCTTCCAGGGAATACTGGAAGAGAAATAGGTAGCAGCACAAGTAGCCGCAGCTTGAACTTTCTGCTTCCGACTGCTAAAGTGAATCCGCAAACAAGCGAGTGCCACGCACGCTTCCTCTTGCAGCCTGGGCGATTCGCACAGCAGCCTGCTGCTCTGCCTTCGTTCTTATGCTCTTCGTAGCAGGTCGCGCTTTCGTTTAGCCGAAGACGAACAGTCGTCTGCTTCTCGCCCGGAGAGCACGGTGCTGGCAGCGAAAGCCTCCAGGCTGCTGCCTCTGCCCAAACACGCCTGGCCTCTGCACTTTCTCTCTCAGCGCTAGGTAGCAGCACATTCGGTCTGCCTTGTAGCCTGAATCTTAACGGAAAGCTTCTCAGCTACGTCTCGCACAGAGAACAGGTTGAGGTCAACGAGCTTACGCGGAGCTTACCCTCGACGCGTGGAAACCTGTATTTGCAGCACATCCTAGTGGTAGCCCTCTTCCCTTTCCAGCCTGCACAGCGCGCAGTGCACAGATCGCGGTGCTCTCTGCACCTGCCTTCTCCCTTGCAAGTACCAGCGCCAAGCTTACAGCCTTGCAGGGAGCGAAGAGGCGGATAGGCGTCTCGCCCAGAAGAAGGTGCCAGGACCAAAAGATGGTCTTCCTTTCTGCTGCTCCTTGCCCGAATTGTGGTGCTGTGTTGAAAGTCTTGCCCAGCGAAAAGCTACTCCAGCAAGTGTTTCTCTCCAAACGCATTTCGCTGAGCGAGAGCTACACGGACAGTTTGCACTCGGTGAAACAGCAAGAAAATGCTTGTCCGTCGAGCTGAAGGAAAATCCCTGCACAGCACACTGTGGCTGCGCGCAGTGTTCACGCTGAAGAGCGGCAAAGCTCCAAGCCATGGCTGGGCTTCACTTCTGTCCAGAGCACAGAAGGCGAAGAACCAAGCAGCTGGGCACCGGGCTCATGTACTCAGGGGAGCCAATTTCAAATGTCCAGCCAAGAGCTGCTTCGCAAGCACATGCAGCTGAGAATGCTCTGGCTGCTTCAGAAAGGAAGGCGCAGCCCTTGCACTCCTGGACACAAGCTGGCCAGCAGCAGGTTCCTAAACCTTGCGTGCTGCAGAGTGCATGCAGCTGGAGCACAGCCAGAAGGAGGCGTCCAGAAAGAAGGCGTTCTTCAAGTCCCCCCCTCCTCCAGGCAGCCTTGAAACTGAGCACAACAAACTGCGCCTCGGGGAGCTTCTTCTTTCCTCAGCTAGATGGACCGTCCCCTTCTTCACTCTCGCAGCTCCCTTGCCCACTTGCAGCAGCTGCTGCCAAAGAAAAAGGCTCCAGGGGTAACAGCCTCTGCTGGGCTGAACCTTCCCCTTGCCTCACGTCAAGCACCAGAAACTGTCCTCTGCACTCTGTTTTTCCCTTCTCCACCGCATCTACCACTGTCATCTCTGCATCGCCAAGCATGAAGCTAGCAGAATTGGTTCCAGGGAATACTGGAAGAGAAATAGGTAGCAGCACAAGTAGCCGCAGCTTGAACTTTCTGCTTCCGACTGCTAAAGTGAATCCGCAAACAAGCGAGTGCCACGCACGCTTCCTCTTGCAGCCTGGGCGATTCGCACAGCAGCCTGCTGCTCTGCCTTCGTTCTTATGCTCTTCGTAGCAGGTCGCGCTTTCGTTTAGCCGGAGACGAACAGTCGTCTGCTTCTCGCCCGGAGAGCACGGTGCTGGCAGCGAAAGCCTCCAGGCTGCTGCCTCTGCCCAAACACGCCTGGCCTCTGCACTTTCTCTCTCAGCGCTAGGTAGCAGCACATTCGGTCTGCCTTGTAGCCTGAATCTTAACGGAAAGCTTCTCAGCTAAGTCTCGCACAGAGAACAGGTTGAGGTCAACGAGCTTACGCGGAGCTTACCCTCGACGCGTGGAAACCTGTATTTGCAGCACATCCTAGTGGTAGCCCTCTTCCCTTTCCAGCCTGCACAGCGCGCAGTGCACAGATCGCGGTGCTCTCTGCACCTGCCTTCTCCCTTGCAAGTACCAGCGCCAAGCTTACAGCCTTGCAGGGAGCGAAGAGGCGGATAGGCGTCTCGCCCAGAAGAAGGTGCCAGGACCAAAAGATGGTCTTCCTTTCTGCTGCTCCTTGCCCGAATTGTGGTGCTGTGTTGAAAGTCTTGCCCAGCGAAAAGCTACTCCAGCAAGTGTTTCTCTCCAAACGCATTTCGCTGAGCGAGAGCTACACGGACAGTTTGCACTCGGTGAAACAGCAAGAAAATGCTTGTCCGTCGAGCTGAAGGAAAATCCCTGCACAGCACACTGTGGCTGCGCGCAGTGTTCACGCTGAAGAGCGGCAAAGCTCCAAGCCATGGCTGGGCTTCACTTCTGTCCAGAGCACAGAAGGCGAAGAACCAAGCAGCTGGGCACCGGGCTCATGTACTCAGGGGAGCCAATTTCAAATGTCCAGCCAAGAGCTGCTTCGCAAGCACATGCAGCTGAGAATGCTCTGGCTGCTTCAGAAAGGAAGGCGCAGCCCTTGCACTCCTGGACACAAGCTGGCCAGCAGCAGGTTCCTAAACCTTGCGTGCTGCAGAGTGCATGCAGCTGGAGCACAGCCAGAAGGAGGCGTCCAGAAAGAAGGCGTTCTTCAAGTCCCCCCCTCCTCCAGGCAGCCTTGAAACTGAGCACAACAAACTGCGCCTCGGGGAGCTTCTTCTTTCCTCAGCTAGATGGACCGTCCCCTTCTTCACTCTCGCAGCTCCCTTGCCCACTTGCAGCAGCTGCTGCCAAAGAAAAAGGCTCCAGGGGTAACAGCCTCTGCTGGGCTGAACCTTCCCCTTGCCTCACGTCAAGCACCAGAAACTGTCCTCTGCACTCTGTTTTTCCCTTCTCCACCGCATCTACCACTGTCATCTCTGCATCTCCAAGCATGAAGCTAGCAGAATTGCTTCCAGGGAATACTGGAAGAGAAATAGGTAGCAGCACAAGTAGCCGCAGGTTGAACTTTCTGCTTCCGACTGCTAAAGTGAATCCGCAAACAAGCGAGTGCCACGCACGCTTCCTCTTGCAGCCTGGGCGATTCGCACAGCAGCCTGCTGCTCTGCCTTCGTTCTTATGCTCTTCGTAGCAGGTCGCGCTTTCGTTTAGCCGGAGACGAACAGTCGTCTGCTTCTCGCCCGGAGAGCACGGTGCTGGCAGCGAAAGCCTCCAGGCTGCTGCCTCTGCCCAAACACGCCTGGCCTCTGCACTTTCTCTCTCAGCGCTAGGTAGCAGCACATTCGGTCTGCCTTGTAGCCTGAATCTTAACGGAAAGCTTCTCAGCTAAGTCTCGCACAGAGAACAGGTTGAGGTCAACGAGCTTACGCGGAGCTTACCCTCGACGCGTGGAAACCTGTATTTGCAGCACATCCTAGTGGTAGCCCTCTTCCCTTTCCAGCCTGCACAGCGCGCAGTGCACAGATCGCGGTGCTCTCTGCACCTGCCTTCTCACTTGCAAGTACCAGCGCCAAGCTTACAGCCTTGCAGGGAGCGAAGAGGCGGATAGGCGTCTCGCCCAGAAGAAGGTGCCAGGACCAAAAGATGGTCTTCCTTTCTGCTGCTCCTTGCCCGAATTGTGGTGCTGTGTTGAAAGTCTTGCCCAGCGAAAAGCTACTCCAGCAAGTGTTTCTCTCCTGACGCATTTCGCTGAGCGAGAGCTACACGGACAGTTTGCACTCGGTGAAACAGCAAGAAAATGCTTGTCCGTCGAGCTGAAGGAAAATCCCTGCACAGCACACTGTGGCTGCGCGCAGTGTTCACGCTGAAGAGCGGCAAAGCTCCAAGCCATGGCTGGGCTTCACTTCTGTCCAGAGCACAGAAGGCGAAGAACCAAGCAGCTGGGCACCGGGCTCATGTACTCAGGGGAGCCAATTTCAAATGTCCAGCCAAGAGCTGCTTCGCAAGCACATGCAGCTGAGAATGCTCTGGCTGCTTCAGAAAGGAAGGCGCAGCCCTTGCACTCCTGGACACAAGCTGGCCAGCAGCAGGTTCCTAAACCTTGCGTGCTGCAGAGTGCATGCAGCTGGAGCACAGCCAGAAGGAGGCGTCCAGAAAGAAGGCGTTCTTCAAGTCCCCCCCTCCTCCAGGCAGCCTTGAAACTGAGCACAACAAACTGCGCCTCGGGGAGCTTCTTCTTTCCTCAGCTAGATGGACCGTCCCCTTCTTCACTCTCGCAGCTCCCTTGCCCACTTGCAGCAGCTGCTGCCAAAGAAAAAGGCTCCAGGGGTAACAGCCTCTGCTGGGCTGAACCTTCCCCTTGCCTCACGTCAAGCACCAGAAACTGTCCTCTGCACTCTGTTTTTCCCTTCTCCACCGCATCTACCACTGTCATCTCTGCATCTCCAAGCATGAAGCTAGCAGAATTGCTTCCAGGGAATACTGGAAGAGAAATAGGTAGCAGCACAAGTAGCCGCAGGTTGAACTTTCTGCTTCCGACTGCTAAAGTGAATCCGCAAACAAGCGAGTGCCACGCACGCTTCCTCTTGCAGCCTGGGCGATTCGCACAGCAGCCTGCTGCTCTGCCTTCGTTCTTATGCTCTTCGTAGCAGGTCGCGCTTTCGTTTAGCCGAAGACGAACAGTCGTCTGCTTCTCGCCCGGAGAGCACGGTGCTGGCAGCGAAAGCCTCCAGGCTGCTGCCTCTGCCCAAACACGCCTGGCCTCTGCACTTTCTCTCTCAGCGCTAGGTAGCAGCACATTCGGTCTGCCTTGTAGCCTGAATCTTAACGGAAAGCTTCTCAGCTACGTCTCGCACAGAGAACAGGTTGAGGTCAACGAGCTTACGCGGAGCTTACCCTCGACGCGTGGAAACCTGTATTTGCAGCACATCCTAGTGGTAGCCCTCTTCCCTTTCCAGCCTGCACAGCGCGCAGTGCACAGATCGCGGTGCTCTCTGCACCTGCCTTCTCCCTTGCAAGTACCAGCGCCAAGCTTACAGCCTTGCAGGGAGCGAAGAGGCGGATAGGCGTCTCGCCCAGAAGAAGGTGCCAGGACCAAAAGATGGTCTTCCTTTCTGCTGCTCCTTGCCCGAATTGTGGTGCTGTGTTGAAAGTCTTGCCCAGCGAAAAGCTACTCCAGCAAGTGTTTCTCTCCAAACGCATTTCGCTGAGCGAGAGCTACACGGACAGTTTGCACTCGGTGAAACAGCAAGAAAATGCTTGTCCGTCGAGCTGAAGGAAAATCCCTGCACAGCACACTGTGGCTGCGCGCAGTGTTCACGCTGAAGAGCGGCAAAGCTCCAAGCCATGGCTGGGCTTCACTTCTGTCCAGAGCACAGAAGGCGAAGAACCAAGCAGCTGGGCACCGGGCTCATGTACTCAGGGGAGCCAATTTCAAATGTCCAGCCAAGAGCTGCTTCGCAAGCACATGCAGCTGAGAATGCTCTGGCTGCTTCAGAAAGGAAGGCGCAGCCCTTGCACTCCTGGACACAAGCTGGCCAGCAGCAGGTTCCTAAACCTTGCGTGCTGCAGAGTGCATGCAGCTGGAGCACAGCCAGAAGGAGGCGTCCAGAAAGAAGGCGTTCTTCAAGTCCCCCCCTCCTCCAGGCAGCCTTGAAACTGAGCACAACAAACTGCGCCTCGGGGAGCTTCTTCTTTCCTCAGCTAGATGGACCGTCCCCTTCTTCACTCTCGCAGCTCCCTTGCCCACTTGCAGCAGCTGCTGCCAAAGAAAAAGGCTCCAGGGGTAACAGCCTCTGCTGGGCTGAACCTTCCCCTTGCCTCACGTCAAGCACCAGAAACTGTCCTCTGCACTCTGTTTTTCCCTTCTCCACCGCATCTACCACTGTCATCTCTGCATCGCCAAGCATGAAGCTAGCAGAATTGGTTCCAGGGAATACTGGAAGAGAAATAGGTAGCAGCACAAGTAGCCGCAGCTTGAACTTTCTGCTTCCGACTGCTAAAGTGAATCCGCAAACAAGCGAGTGCCACGCACGCTTCCTCTTGCAGCCTGGGCGATTCGCACAGCAGCCTGCTGCTCTGCCTTCGTTCTTATGCTCTTCGTAGCAGGTCGCGCTTTCGTTTAGCCGGAGACGAACAGTCGTCTGCTTCTCGCCCGGAGAGCACGGTGCTGGCAGCGAAAGCCTCCAGGCTGCTGCCTCTGCCCAAACACGCCTGGCCTCTGCACTTTCTCTCTCAGCGCTAGGTAGCAGCACATTCGGTCTGCCTTGTAGCCTGAATCTTAACGGAAAGCTTCTCAGCTAAGTCTCGCACAGAGAACAGGTTGAGGTCAACGAGCTTACGCGGAGCTTACCCTCGACGCGTGGAAACCTGTATTTGCAGCACATCCTAGTGGTAGCCCTCTTCCCTTTCCAGCCTGCACAGCGCGCAGTGCACAGATCGCGGTGCTCTCTGCACCTGCCTTCTCCCTTGCAAGTACCAGCGCCAAGCTTACAGCCTTGCAGGGAGCGAAGAGGCGGATAGGCGTCTCGCCCAGAAGAAGGTGCCAGGACCAAAAGATGGTCTTCCTTTCTGCTGCTCCTTGCCCGAATTGTGGTGCTGTGTTGAAAGTCTTGCCCAGCGAAAAGCTACTCCAGCAAGTGTTTCTCTCCAAACGCATTTCGCTGAGCGAGAGCTACACGGACAGTTTGCACTCGGTGAAACAGCAAGAAAATGCTTGTCCGTCGAGCTGAAGGAAAATCCCTGCACAGCACACTGTGGCTGCGCGCAGTGTTCACGCTGAAGAGCGGCAAAGCTCCAAGCCATGGCTGGGCTTCACTTCTGTCCAGAGCACAGAAGGCGAAGAACCAAGCAGCTGGGCACCGGGCTCATGTACTCAGGGGAGCCAATTTCAAATGTCCAGCCAAGAGCTGCTTCGCAAGCACATGCAGCTGAGAATGCTCTGGCTGCTTCAGAAAGTAAGGCGCAGCCCTTGCACTCCTGGACACAAGCTGGCCAGCAGCAGGTTCCTAAACCTTGCGTGCTGCAGAGTGCATGCAGCTGGAGCACAGCCAGAAGGAGGCGTCCAGAAAGAAGGCGTTCTTCAAGTCCCCCCCTCCTCCAGGCAGCCTTGAAACTGAGCACAACAAACTGCGCCTCGGGGAGCTTCTTCTTTCCTCAGCTAGATGGACCGTCCCCTTCTTCACTCTCGCAGCTCCCTTGCCCACTTGCAGCAGCTGCTGCCAAAGAAAAAGGCTCCAGGGGTAACAGCCTCTGCTGGGCTGAACCTTCCCCTTGCCTCACGTCAAGCACCAGAAACTGTCCTCTGCACTCTGTTTTTCCCTTCTCCACCGCATCTACCACTGTCATCTCTGCATCTCCAAGCATGAAGCTAGCAGAATTGCTTCCAGGGAATACTGGAAGAGAAATAGGTAGCAGCACAAGTAGCCGCAGGTTGAACTTTCTGCTTCCGACTGCTAAAGTGAATCCGCAAACAAGCGAGTGCCACGCACGCTTCCTCTTGCAGCCTGGGCGATTCGCACAGCAGCCTGCTGCTCTGCCTTCGTTCTTATGCTCTTCGTAGCAGGTCGCGCTTTCGTTTAGCCGAAGACGAACAGTCGTCTGCTTCTCGCCCGGAGAGCACGGTGCTGGCAGCGAAAGCCTCCAGGCTGCTGCCTCTGCCCAAACACGCCTGGCCTCTGCACTTTCTCTCTCAGCGCTAGGTAGCAGCACATTCGGTCTGCCTTGTAGCCTGAATCTTAACGGAAAGCTTCTCAGCTACGTCTCGCACAGAGAACAGGTTGAGGTCAACGAGCTTACGCGGAGCTTACCCTCGACGCGTGGAAACCTGTATTTGCAGCACATCCTAGTGGTAGCCCTCTTCCCTTTCCAGCCTGCACAGCGCGCAGTGCACAGATCGCGGTGCTCTCTGCACCTGCCTTCTCACTTGCAAGTACCAGCGCCAAGCTTACAGCCTTGCAGGGAGCGAAGAGGCGGATAGGCGTCTCGCCCAGAAGAAGGTGCCAGGACCAAAAGATGGTCTTCCTTTCTGCTGCTCCTTGCCCGAATTGTGGTGCTGTGTTGAAAGTCTTGCCCAGCGAAAAGCTACTCCAGCAAGTGTTTCTCTCCAAACGCATTTCGCTGAGCGAGAGCTACACGGACAGTTTGCACTCGGTGAAACAGCAAGAAAATGCTTGTCCGTCGAGCTGAAGGAAAATCCCTGCACAGCACACTGTGGCTGCGCGCAGTGTTCACGCTGAAGAGCGGCAAAGCTCCAAGCCATGGCTGGGCTTCACTTCTGTCCAGAGCACAGAAGGCGAAGAACCAAGCAGCTGGGCACCGGGCTCATGTACTCAGGGGAGCCAATTTCAAATGTCCAGCCAAGAGCTGCTTCGCAAGCACATGCAGCTGAGAATGCTCTGGCTGCTTCAGAAAGGAAGGCGCAGCCCTTGCACTCCTGGACACAAGCTGGCCAGCAGCAGGTTCCTAAACCTTGCGTGCTGCAGAGTGCATGCAGCTGGAGCACAGCCAGAAGGAGGCGTCCAGAAAGAAGGCGTTCTTCAAGTCCCCCCCTCCTCCAGGCAGCCTTGAAACTGAGCACAACAAACTGCGCCTCGGGGAGCTTCTTCTTTCCTCAGCTAGATGGACCGTCCCCTTCTTCACTCTCGCAGCTCCCTTGCCCACTTGCAGCAGCTGCTGCCAAAGAAAAAGGCTCCAGGGGTAACAGCCTCTGCTGGGCTGAACCTTCCCCTTGCCTCACGTCAAGCACCAGAAACTGTCCTCTGCACTCTGTTTTTCCCTTCTCCACCGCATCTACCACTGTCATCTCTGCATCTCCAAGCATGAAGCTAGCAGAATTGCTTCCAGGGAATACTGGAAGAGAAATAGGTAGCAGCACAAGTAGCCGCAGCTTGAACTTTCTGCTTCCGACTGCTAAAGTGAATCCGCAAACAAGCGAGTGCCACGCACGCTTCCTCTTGCAGCCTGGGCGATTCGCACAGCAGCCTGCTGCTCTGCCTTCGTTCTTATGCTCTTCGTAGCAGGTCGCGCTTTCGTTTAGCCGAAGACGAACAGTCGTCTGCTTCTCGCCCGGAGAGCACGGTGCTGGCAGCGAAAGCCTCCAGGCTGCTGCCTCTGCCCAAACACGCCTGGCCTCTGCACTTTCTCTCTCAGCGCTAGGTAGCAGCACATTCGGTCTGCCTTGTAGCCTGAATCTTAACGGAAAGCTTCTCAGCTACGTCTCGCACAGAGAACAGGTTGAGGTCAACGAGCTTACGCGGAGCTTACCCTCGACGCGTGGAAACCTGTATTTGCAGCACATCCTAGTGGTAGCCCTCTTCCCTTTCCAGCCTGCACAGCGCGCAGTGCACAGATCGCGGTGCTCTCTGCACCTGCCTTCTCCCTTGCAAGTACCAGCGCCAAGCTTACAGCCTTGCAGGGAGCGAAGAGGCGGATAGGCGTCTCGCCCAGAAGAAGGTGCCAGGACCAAAAGATGGTCTTCCTTTCTGCTGCTCCTTGCCCGAATTGTGATGCTGTGTTGAAAGTCTTGCCCAGCGAAAAGCTACTCCAGCAAGTGTTTCTCTCCAAACGCATTTCGCTGAGCGAGAGCTACACGGACAGTTTGCACTCGGTGAAACAGCAAGAAAATGCTTGTCCGTCGAGCTGAAGGAAAATCCCTGCACAGCACACTGTGGCTGCGCGCAGTGTTCACGCTGAAGAGCGGCAAAGCTCCAAGCCATGGCTGGGCTTCACTTCTGTCCAGAGCACAGAAGGCGAAGAACCAAGCAGCTGGGCACCGGGCTCATGTACTCAGGGGAGCCAATTTCAAATGTCCAGCCAAGAGCTGCTTCGCAAGCACATGCAGCTGAGAATGCTCTGGCTGCTTCAGAAAGGAAGGCGCAGCCCTTGCACTCCTGGACACAAGCTGGCCAGCAGCAGGTTCCTAAACGTTCAGTGCTGCAGAGTGCATGCAGCTGGAGCACAGCCAGAAGGAGGCGTCCAGAAAGAAGGCGTTCTTCAAGTCCCCCCCTCCTCCAGGCAGCCTTGAAACTGAGCACAACAAACTGCGCCTCGGGGAGCTTCTTCTTTCCTCAGCTAGATGGACCGTCCCCTTCTTCACTCTCGCAGCTCCCTTGCCCACTTGCAGCAGCTGCTGCCAAAGAAAAAGGCTCCAGGGGTAACAGCCTCTGCTGGGCTGAACCTTCCCCTTGCCTCACGTCAAGCACCAGAAACTGTCCTCTGCACTCTGTTTTTCCCTTCTCCACCGCATCTACCACTGTCATCTCTGCATCGCCAAGCATGAAGCTAGCAGAATTGGTTCCAGGGAATACTGGAAGAGAAATAGGTAGCAGCACAAGTAGCCGCAGCTTGAACTTTCTGCTTCCGACTGCTAAAGTGAATCCGCAAACAAGCGAGTGCCACGCACGCTTCCTCTTGCAGCCTGGGCGATTCGCACAGCAGCCTGCTGCTCTGCCTTCGTTCTTATGCTCTTCGTAGCAGGTCGCGCTTTCGTTTAGCCGGAGACGAACAGTCGTCTGCTTCTCGCCCGGAGAGCACGGTGCTGGCAGCGAAAGCCTCCAGGCTGCTGCCTCTGCCCAAACACGCCTGGCCTCTGCACTTTCTCTCTCAGCGCTAGGTAGCAGCACATTCGGTCTGCCTTGTAGCCTGAATCTTAACGGAAAGCTTCTCAGCTAAGTCTCGCACAGAGAACAGGTTGAGGTCAACGAGCTTACGCGGAGCTTACCCTCGACGCGTGGAAACCTGTATTTGCAGCACATCCTAGTGGTAGCCCTCTTCCCTTTCCAGCCTGCACAGCGCGCAGTGCACAGATCGCGGTGCTCTCTGCACCTGCCTTCTCCCTTGCAAGTACCAGCGCCAAGCTTACAGCCTTGCAGGGAGCGAAGAGGCGGATAGGCGTCTCGCCCAGAAGAAGGTGCCAGGACCAAAAGATGGTCTTCCTTTCTGCTGCTCCTTGCCCGAATTGTGGTGCTGTGTTGAAAGTCTTGCCCAGCGAAAAGCTACTCCAGCAAGTGTTTCTCTCCAAACGCATTTCGCTGAGCGAGAGCTACACGGACAGTTTGCACTCGGTGAAACAGCAAGAAAATGCTTGTCCGTCGAGCTGAAGGAAAATCCCTGCACAGCACACTGTGGCTGCGCGCAGTGTTCACGCTGAAGAGCGGCAAAGCTCCAAGCCATGGCTGGGCTTCACTTCTGTCCAGAGCACAGAAGGCGAAGAACCAAGCAGCTGGGCACCGGGCTCATGTACTCAGGGGAGCCAATTTCAAATGTCCAGCCAAGAGCTGCTTCGCAAGCACATGCAGCTGAGAATGCTCTGGCTGCTTCAGAAAGGAAGGCGCAGCCCTTGCACTCCTGGACACAAGCTGGCCAGCAGCAGGTTCCTAAACCTTGCGTGCTGCAGAGTGCATGCAGCTGGAGCACAGCCAGAAGGAGGCGTCCAGAAAGAAGGCGTTCTTCAAGTCCCCCCCTCCTCCAGGCAGCCTTGAAACTGAGCACAACAAACTGCGCCTCGGGGAGCTTCTTCTTTCCTCAGCTAGATGGACCGTCCCCTTCTTCACTCTCGCAGCTCCCTTGCCCACTTGCAGCAGCTGCTGCCAAAGAAAAAGGCTCCAGGGGTAACAGCCTCTGCTGGGCTGAACCTTCCCCTTGCCTCACGTCAAGCACCAGAAACTGTCCTCTGCACTCTGTTTTTCCCTTCTCCACCGCATCTACCACTGTCATCTCTGCATCTCCAAGCATGAAGCTAGCAGAATTGCTTCCAGGGAATACTGGAAGAGAAATAGGTAGCAGCACAAGTAGCCGCAGGTTGAACTTTCTGCTTCCGACTGCTAAAGTGAATCCGCAAACAAGCGAGTGCCACGCACGCTTCCTCTTGCAGCCTGGGCGATTCGCACAGCAGCCTGCTGCTCTGCCTTCGTTCTTATGCTCTTCGTAGCAGGTCGCGCTTTCGTTTAGCCGGAGACGAAGAGTCGTCTGCTTCTCGCCCGGAGAGCACGGTGCTGGCAGCGAAAGCCTCCAGGCTGCTGCCTCTGCCCAAACACGCCTGGCCTCTGCACTTTCTCTCTCAGCGCTAGGTAGCAGCACATTCGGTCTGCCTTGTAGCCTGAATCTTAACGGAAAGCTTCTCAGCTAAGTCTCGCACAGAGAACAGGTTGAGGTCAACGAGCTTACGCGGAGCTTACCCTCGACGCGTGGAAACCTGTATTTGCAGCACATCCTAGTGGTAGCCCTCTTCCCTTTCCAGCCTGCACAGCGCGCAGTGCACAGATCGCGGTGCTCTCTGCATCTGCCTTCTCACTTGCAAGTACCAGCGCCAAGCTTACAGCCTTGCAGGGAGCGAAGAGGCGGATAGGCGTCTCGCCCAGAAGAAGGTGCCAGGACCAAAAGATGGTCTTCCTTTCTGCTGCTCCTTGCCCGAATTGTGGTGCTGTGTTGAAAGTCTTGCCCAGCGAAAAGCTACTCCAGCAAGTGTTTCTCTCCAAACGCATTTCGCTGAGCGAGAGCTACACGGACAGTTTGCACTCGGTGAAACAGCAAGAAAATGCTTGTCCGTCGAGCTGAAGGAAAATCCCTGCACAGCACACTGTGGCTGCGCGCAGTGTTCACGCTGAAGAGCGGCAAAGCTCCAAGCCATGGCTGGGCTTCACTTCTGTCCAGAGCACAGAAGGCGAAGAACCAAGCAGCTGGGCACCGGGCTCATGTACTCAGGGGAGCCAATTTCAAATGTCCAGCCAAGAGCTGCTTCGCAAGCACATGCAGCTGAGAATGCTCTGGCTGCTTCAGAAAGGAAGGCGCAGCCCTTGCACTCCTGGACACAAGCTGGCCAGCAGCAGGTTCCTAAACCTTGCGTGCTGCAGAGTGCATGCAGCTGGAGCACAGCCAGAAGGAGGCGTCCAGAAAGAAGGCGTTCTTCAAGTCCCCCCCTCCTCCAGGCAGCCTTGAAACTGAGCACAACAAACTGCGCCTCGGGGAGCTTCTTCTTTCCTCAGCTAGATGGACCGTCCCCTTCTTCACTCTCGCAGCTCCCTTGCCCACTTGCAGCAGCTGCTGCCAAAGAAAAAGGCTCCAGGGGTAACAGCCTCTGCTGGGCTGAACCTTCCCCTTGCCTCACGTCAAGCACCAGAAACTGTCCTCTGCACTCTGTTTTTCCCTTCTCCACCGCATCTACCACTGTCATCTCTGCATCTCCAAGCATGAAGCTAGCAGAATTGGTTCCAGGGAATACTGGAAGAGAAATAGGTAGCAGCACAAGTAGCCGCAGCTTGAACTTTCTGCTTCCGACTGCTAAAGTGAATCCGCAAACAAGCGAGTGCCACGCACGCTTCCTCTTGCAGCCTGGGCGATTCGCACAGCAGCCTGCTGCTCTGCCTTCGTTCTTATGCTCTTCGTAGCAGGTCGCGCTTTCGTTTAGCCGGAGACGAACAGTCGTCTGCTTCTCGCCCGGAGAGCACGGTGCTGGCAGCGAAAGCCTCCAGGCTGCTGCCTCTGCCCAAACACGCCTGGCCTCTGCACTTTCTCTCTCAGCGCTAGGTAGCAGCACATTCGGTCTGCCTTGTAGCCTGAATCTTAACGGAAAGCTTCTCAGCTAAGTCTCGCACAGAGAACAGGTTGAGGTCAACGAGCTTACGCGGAGCTTACCCTCGACGCGTGGAAACCTGTATTTGCAGCACATCCTAGTGGTAGCCCTCTTCCCTTTCCAGCCTGCACAGCGCGCAGTGCACAGATCGCGGTGCTCTCTGCACCTGCCTTCTCCCTTGCAAGTACCAGCGCCAAGCTTACAGCCTTGCAGGGAGCGAAGAGGCGGATAGGCGTCTCGCCCAGAAGAAGGTGCCAGGACCAAAAGATGGTCTTCCTTTCTGCTGCTCCTTGCCCGAATTGTGGTGCTGTGTTGAAAGTCTTGCCCAGCGAAAAGCTACTCCAGCAAGTGTTTCTCTCCAAACGCATTTCGCTGAGCGAGAGCTACACGGACAGTTTGCACTCGGTGAAACAGCAAGAAAATGCTTGTCCGTCGAGCTGAAGGAAAATCCCTGCACAGCACACTGTGGCTGCGCGCAGTGTTCACGCTGAAGAGCGGCAAAGCTCCAAGCCATGGCTGGGCTTCACTTCTGTCCAGAGCACAGAAGGCGAAGAACCAAGCAGCTGGGCACCGGGCTCATGTACTCAGGGGAGCCAATTTCAAATGTCCAGCCAAGAGCTGCTTCGCAAGCACATGCAGCTGAGAATGCTCTGGCTGCTTCAGAAAGTAAGGCGCAGCCCTTGCACTCCTGGACACAAGCTGGCCAGCAGCAGGTTCCTAAACCTTGCGTGCTGCAGAGTGCATGCAGCTGGAGCACAGCCAGAAGGAGGCGTCCAGAAAGAAGGCGTTCTTCAAGTCCCCCCCTCCTCCAGGCAGCCTTGAAACTGAGCACAACAAACTGCGCCTCGGGGAGCTTCTTCTTTCCTCAGCTAGATGGACCGTCCCCTTCTTCACTCTCGCAGCTCCCTTGCCCACTTGCAGCAGCTGCTGCCAAAGAAAAAGGCTCCAGGGGTAACAGCCTCTGCTGGGCTGAACCTTCCCCTTGCCTCACGTCAAGCACCAGAAACTGTCCTCTGCACTCTGTTTTTCCCTTCTCCACCGCATCTACCACTGTCATCTCTGCATCTCCAAGCATGAAGCTAGCAGAATTGCTTCCAGGGAATACTGGAAGAGAAATAGGTAGCAGCACAAGTAGCCGCAGGTTGAACTTTCTGCTTCCGACTGCTAAAGTGAATCCGCAAACAAGCGAGTGCCACGCACGCTTCCTCTTGCAGCCTGGGCGATTCGCACAGCAGCCTGCTGCTCTGCCTTCGTTCTTATGCTCTTCGTAGCAGGTCGCGCTTTCGTTTAGCCGGAGACGAACAGTCGTCTGCTTCTCGCCCGGAGAGCACGGTGCTGGCAGCGAAAGCCTCCAGGCTGCTGCCTCTGCCCAAACACGCCTGGCCTCTGCACTTTCTCTCTCAGCGCTAGGTAGCAGCACATTCGGTCTGCCTTGTAGCCTGAATCTTAACGGAAAGCTTCTCAGCTAAGTCTCGCACAGAGAACAGGTTGAGGTCAACGAGCTTACGCGGAGCTTACCCTCGACGCGTGGAAACCTGTATTTGCAGCACATCCTAGTGGTAGCCCTCTTCCCTTTCCAGCCTGCACAGCGCGCAGTGCACAGATCGCGGTGCTCTCTGCACCTGCCTTCTCACTTGCAAGTACCAGCGCCAAGCTTACAGCCTTGCAGGGAGCGAAGAGGCGGATAGGCGTCTCGCCCAGAAGAAGGTGCCAGGACCAAAAGATGGTCTTCCTTTCTGCTGCTCCTTGCCCGAATTGTGGTGCTGTGTTGAAAGTCTTGCCCAGCGAAAAGCTACTCCAGCAAGTGTTTCTCTCCAAACGCATTTCGCTGAGCGAGAGCTACACGGACAGTTTGCACTCGGTGAAACAGCAAGAAAATGCTTGTCCGTCGAGCTGAAGGAAAATCCCTGCACAGCACACTGTGGCTGCGCGCAGTGTTCACGCTGAAGAGCGGCAAAGCTCCAAGCCATGGCTGGGCTTCACTTCTGTCCAGAGCACAGAAGGCGAAGAACCAAGCAGCTGGGCACCGGGCTCATGTACTCAGGGGAGCCAATTTCAAATGTCCAGCCAAGAGCTGCTTCGCAAGCACATGCAGCTGAGAATGCTCTGGCTGCTTCAGAAAGGAAGGCGCAGCCCTTGCACTCCTGGACACAAGCTGGCCAGCAGCAGGTTCCTAAACCTTGCGTGCTGCAGAGTGCATGCAGCTGGAGCACAGCCAGAAGGAGGCGTCCAGAAAGAAGGCGTTCTTCAAGTCCCCCCCTCCTCCAGGCAGCCTTGAAACTGAGCACAACAAACTGCGCCTCGGGGAGCTTCTTCTTTCCTCAGCTAGATGGACCGTCCCCTTCTTCACTCTCGCAGCTCCCTTGCCCACTTGCAGCAGCTGCTGCCAAAGAAAAAGGCTCCAGGGGTAACAGCCTCTGCTGGGCTGAACCTTCCCCTTGCCTCACGTCAAGCACCAGAAACTGTCCTCTGCACTCTGTTTTTCCCTTCTCCACCGCATCTACCACTGTCATCTCTGCATCTCCAAGCATGAAGCTAGCAGAATTGCTTCCAGGGAATACTGGAAGAGAAATAGGTAGCAGCACAAGTAGCCGCAGCTTGAACTTTCTGCTTCCGACTGCTAAAGTGAATCCGCAAACAAGCGAGTGCCACGCACGCTTCCTCTTGCAGCCTGGGCGATTCGCACAGCAGCCTGCTGCTCTGCCTTCGTTCTTATGCTCTTCGTAGCAGGTCGCGCTTTCGTTTAGCCGAAGACGAACAGTCGTCTGCTTCTCGCCCGGAGAGCACGGTGCTGGCAGCGAAAGCCTCCAGGCTGCTGCCTCTGCCCAAACACGCCTGGCCTCTGCACTTTCTCTCTCAGCGCTAGGTAGCAGCACATTCGGTCTGCCTTGTAGCCTGAATCTTAACGGAAAGCTTCTCAGCTACGTCTCGCACAGAGAACAGGTTGAGGTCAACGAGCTTACGCGGAGCTTACCCTCGACGCGTGGAAACCTGTATTTGCAGCACATCCTAGTGGTAGCCCTCTTCCCTTTCCAGCCTGCACAGCGCGCAGTGCACAGATCGCGGTGCTCTCTGCACCTGCCTTCTCCCTTGCAAGTACCAGCGCCAAGCTTACAGCCTTGCAGGGAGCGAAGAGGCGGATAGGCGTCTCGCCCAGAAGAAGGTGCCAGGACCAAAAGATGGTCTTCCTTTCTGCTGCTCCTTGCCCGAATTGTGGTGCTGTGTTGAAAGTCTTGCCCAGCGAAAAGCTACTCCAGCAAGTGTTTCTCTCCAAACGCATTTCGCTGAGCGAGAGCTACACGGACAGTTTGCACTCGGTGAAACAGCAAGAAAATGCTTGTCCGTCGAGCTGAAGGAAAATCCCTGCACAGCACACTGTGGCTGCGCGCAGTGTTCACGCTGAAGAGCGGCAAAGCTCCAAGCCATGGCTGGGCTTCACTTCTGTCCAGAGCACAGAAGGCGAAGAACCAAGCAGCTGGGCACCGGGCTCATGTACTCAGGGGAGCCAATTTCAAATGTCCAGCCAAGAGCTGCTTCGCAAGCACATGCAGCTGAGAATGCTCTGGCTGCTTCAGAAAGGAAGGCGCAGCCCTTGCACTCCTGGACACAAGCTGGCCAGCAGCAGGTTCCTAAACGTTCAGTGCTGCAGAGTGCATGCAGCTGGAGCACAGCCAGAAGGAGGCGTCCAGAAAGAAGGCGTTCTTCAAGTCCCCCCCTCCTCCAGGCAGCCTTGAAACTGAGCACAACAAACTGCGCCTCGGGGAGCTTCTTCTTTCCTCAGCTAGATGGACCGTCCCCTTCTTCACTCTCGCAGCTCCCTTGCCCACTTGCAGCAGCTGCTGCCAAAGAAAAAGGCTCCAGGGGTAACAGCCTCTGCTGGGCTGAACCTTCCCCTTGCCTCACGTCAAGCACCAGAAACTGTCCTCTGCACTCTGTTTTTCCCTTCTCCACCGCATCTACCACTGTCATCTCTGCATCTCCAAGCATGAAGCTAGCAGAATTGCTTCCAGGGAATACTGGAAGAGAAATAGGTAGCAGCACAAGTAGCCGCAGCTTGAACTTTCTGCTTCCGACTGCTAAAGTGAATCCGCAAACAAGCGAGTGCCACGCACGCTTCCTCTTGCAGCCTGGGCGATTCGCACAGCAGCCTGCTGCTCTGCCTTCGTTCTTATGCTCTTCGTAGCAGGTCGCGCTTTCGTTTAGCCGGAGACGAACAGTCGTCTGCTTCTCGCCCGGAGAGCACGGTGCTGGCAGCGAAAGCCTCCAGGCTGCTGCCTCTGCCCAAACACGCCTGGCCTCTGCACTTTCTCTCTCAGCGCTAGGTAGCAGCACATTCGGTCTGCGTGGTAGCCTGAATCTTAACGGAAAGCTTCTCAGCTAAGTCTCGCACAGAGAACAGGTTGAGGTCAACGAGCTTACGCGGAGCTTACCCTCGACGCGTGGAAACCTGTATTTGCAGCACATCCTAGTGGTAGCCCTCTTCCCTTTCCAGCCTGCACAGCGCGCAGTGCACAGATCGCGGTGCTCTCTGCACCTGCCTTCTCCCTTGCAAGTACCAGCGCCAAGCTTACAGCCTTGCAGGGAGCGAAGAGGCGGATAGGCGTCTCGCCCAGAAGAAGGTGCCAGGACCAAAAGATGGTCTTCCTTTCTGCTGCTCCTTGCCCGAATTGTGGTGCTGTGTTGAAAGTCTTGCCCAGCGAAAAGCTACTCCAGCAAGTGTTTCTCTCCAAACGCATTTCGCTGAGCGAGAGCTACACGGACAGTTTGCACTCGGTGAAACAGCAAGAAAATGCTTGTCCGTCGAGCTGAAGGAAAATCCCTGCACAGCACACTGTGGCTGCGTGCAGTGCTCACGCTGAAGAGCGGCAAAGCTCCAAGCCATGGCTGGGCTTCACTTCTGTCCAGAGCACAGAAGGCGAAGAAGCAAGCAGCTGGGCACCGGGCTCATGTACTCAGGGGAGCCAATTTCAAATGTCCAGCCAAGAGCTGCTTCGCAAGCACATGCAGCTGAGAATGCTCTGGCTGCTTCAGAAAGGAAGGCGCAGCCCTTGCACTCCTGGACACAAGCTGGCCAGCAGCAGGTTCCTAAACCTTGCGTGCTGCAGAGTGCATGCAGCTGGAGCACAGCCAGAAGGAGGCGTCCAGAAAGAAGGCGTTCTTCAAGTCCCCCCCTCCTCCAGGCAGCCTTGAAACTGAGCACAACAAACTGCGCCTCGGGGAGCTTCTTCTTTCCTCAGCTAGATGGACCGTCCCCTTCTTCACTCTCGCAGCTCCCTTGCCCACTTGCAGCAGCTGCTGCCAAAGAAAAAGGCTCCAGGGGTAACAGCCTCTGCTGGGCTGAACCTTCCCCTTGCCTCACGTCAAGCACCAGAAACTGTCCTCTGCACTCTGTTTTTCCCTTCTCCACCGCATCTACCACTGTCATCTCTGCATCTCCAAGCATGAAGCTAGCAGAATTGCTTCCAGGGAATACTGGAAGAGAAATAGGTAGCAGCACAAGTAGCCGCAGCTTGAACTTTCTGCTTCCGACTGCTAAAGTGAATCCGCAAACAAGCGAGTGCCACGCACGCTTCCTCTTGCAGCCTGGGCGATTCGCACAGCAGCCTGCTGCTCTGCCTTCGTTCTTATGCTCTTCGTAGCAGGTCGCGCTTTCGTTTAGCCGGAGACGAACAGTCGTCTGCTTCTCGCCCGGAGAGCACGGTGCTGGCAGCGAAAGCCTCCAGGCTGCTGCCTCTGCCCAAACACGCCTGGCCTCTGCACTTTCTCTCTCAGCGCTAGGTAGCAGCACATTCGGTCTGCCTTGTAGCCTGAATCTTAACGGAAAGCTTCTCAGCTAAGTCTCGCACAGAGAACAGGTTGAGGTCAACGAGCTTACGCGGAGCTTACCCTCGACGCGTGGAAACCTGTATTTGCAGCACATCCTAGTGGTAGCCCTCTTCCCTTTCCAGCCTGCACAGCGCGCAGTGCACAGATCGCGGTGCTCTCTGCACCTGCCTTCTCACTTGCAAGTACCAGCGCCAAGCTTACAGCCTTGCAGGGAGCGAAGAGGCGGATAGGCGTCTCGCCCAGAAGAAGGTGCCAGGACCAAAAGATGGTCTTCCTTTCTGCTGCTCCTTGCCCGAATTGTGGTGCTGTGTTGAAAGTCTTGCCCAGCGAAAAGCTACTCCAGCAAGTGTTTCTCTCCAAACGCATTTCGCTGAGCGAGAGCTACACGGACAGTTTGCACTCGGTGAAACAGCAAGAAAATGCTTGTCCGTCGAGCTGAAGGAAAATCCCTGCACAGCACACTGTGGCTGCGTGCAGTGCTCACGCTGAAGAGCGGCAAAGCTCCAAGCCATGGCTGGGCTTCACTTCTGTCCAGAGCACAGAAGGCGAAGAACCAAGCAGCTGGGCACCGGGCTCATGTACTCAGGGGAGCCAATTTCAAATGTCCAGCCAAGAGCTGCTTCGCAAGCACATGCAGCTGAGAATGCTCTGGCTGCTTCAGAAAGGAAGGCGCAGCCCTTGCACTCCTGGACACAAGCTGGCCAGCAGCAGGTTCCTAAACCTTGCGTGCTGCAGAGTGCATGCAGCTGGAGCACAGCCAGAAGGAGGCGTCCAGAAAGAAGGCGTTCTTCAAGTCCCCCCCTCCTCCAGGCAGCCTTGAAACTGAGCACAACAAACTGCGCCTCGGGGAGCTTCTTCTTTCCTCAGATAGATGGACCGTCCCCTTCTTCACTCTCGCAGCTCCCTTGCCCACTTGCAGCAGCTGCTGCCAAAGAAAAAGGCTCCAGGGGTAACAGCCTCTGCTGGGCTGAACCTTCCCCTTGCCTCACGTCAAGCACCAGAAACTGTCCTCTGCACTCTGTTTTTCCCTTCTCCACCGCATCTACCACTGTCATCTCTGCATCGCCAAGCATGAAGCTAGCAGAATTGGTTCCAGGGAATACTGGAAGAGAAATAGGTAGCAGCACAAGTAGCCGCAGCTTGAACTTTCTGCTTCCGACTGCTAAAGTGAATCCGCAAACAAGCGAGTGCCACGCACGCTTCCTCTTGCAGCCTGGGCGATTCGCACAGCAGCCTGCTGCTCTGCCTTCGTTCTTATGCTCTTCGTAGCAGGTCGCGCTTTCGTTTAGCCGAAGACGAACAGTCGTCTGCTTCTCGCCCGGAGAGCACGGTGCTGGCAGCGAAAGCCTCCAGGCTGCTGCCTCTGCCCAAACACGCCTGGCCTCTGCACTTTCTCTCTCAGCGCTAGGTAGCAGCACATTCGGTCTGCCTTGTAGCCTGAATCTTAACGGAAAGCTTCTCAGCTACGTCTCGCACAGAGAACAGGTTGAGGTCAACGAGCTTACGCGGAGCTTACCCTCGACGCGTGGAAACCTGTATTTGCAGCACATCCTAGTGGTAGCCCTCTTCCCTTTCCAGCCTGCACAGCGCGCAGTGCACAGATCGCGGTGCTCTCTGCACCTGCCTTCTCCCTTGCAAGTACCAGCGCCAAGCTTACAGCCTTGCAGGGAGCGAAGAGGCGGATAGGCGTCTCGCCCAGAAGAAGGTGCCAGGACCAAAAGATGGTCTTCCTTTCTGCTGCTCCTTGCCCGAATTGTGGTGCTGTGTTGAAAGTCTTGCCCAGCGAAAAGCTACTCCAGCAAGTGTTTCTCTCCAAACGCATTTCGCTGAGCGAGAGCTACACGGACAGTTTGCACTCGGTGAAACAGCAAGAAAATGCTTGTCCGTCGAGCTGAAGGAAAATCCCTGCACAGCACACTGTGGCTGCGCGCAGTGTTCACGCTGAAGAGCGGCAAAGCTCCAAGCCATGGCTGGGCTTCACTTCTGTCCAGAGCACAGAAGGCGAAGAACCAAGCAGCTGGGCACCGGGCTCATGTACTCAGGGGAGCCAATTTCAAATGTCCAGCCAAGAGCTGCTTCGCAAGCACATGCAGCTGAGAATGCTCTGGCTGCTTCAGAAAGGAAGGCGCAGCCCTTGCACTCCTGGACACAAGCTGGCCAGCAGCAGGTTCCTAAACCTTGCGTGCTGCAGAGTGCATGCAGCTGGAGCACAGCCAGAAGGAGGCGTCCAGAAAGAAGGCGTTCTTCAAGTCCCCCCCTCCTCCAGGCAGCCTTGAAACTGAGCACAACAAACTGCGCCTCGGGGAGCTTCTTCTTTCCTCAGCTAGATGGACCGTCCCCTTCTTCACTCTCGCAGCTCCCTTGCCCACTTGCAGCAGCTGCTGCCAAAGAAAAAGGCTCCAGGGGTAACAGCCTCTGCTGGGCTGAACCTTCCCCTTGCCTCACGTCAAGCACCAGAAACTGTCCTCTGCACTCTGTTTTTCCCTTCTCCACCGCATCTACCACTGTCATCTCTGCATCTCCAAGCATGAAGCTAGCAGAATTGCTTCCAGGGAATACTGGAAGAGAAATAGGTAGCAGCACAAGTAGCCGCAGCTTGAACTTTCTGCTTCCGACTGCTAAAGTGAATCCGCAAACAAGCGAGTGCCACGCACGCTTCCTCTTGCAGCCTGGGCGATTCGCACAGCAGCCTGCTGCTCTGCCTTCGTTCTTATGCTCTTCGTAGCAGGTCGCGCTTTCGTTTAGCCGGAGACGAACAGTCGTCTGCTTCTCGCCCGGAGAGCACGGTGCTGGCAGCGAAAGCCTCCAGGCTGCTGCCTCTGCCCAAACACGCCTGGCCTCTGCACTTTCTCTCTCAGCGCTAGGTAGCAGCACATTCGGTCTGCCTTGTAGCCTGAATCTTAACGGAAAGCTTCTCAGCTAAGTCTCGCACAGAGAACAGGTTGAGGTCAACGAGCTTACGCGGAGCTTACCCTCGACGCGTGGAAACCTGTATTTGCAGCACATCCTAGTGGTAGCCCTCTTCCCTTTCCAGCCTGCACAGCGCGCAGTGCACAGATCGCGGTGCTCTCTGCACCTGCCTTCTCACTTGCAAGTACCAGCGCCAAGCTTACAGCCTTGCAGGGAGCGAAGAGGCGGATAGGCGTCTCGCCCAGAAGAAGGTGCCAGGACCAAAAGATGGTCTTCCTTTCTGCTGCTCCTTGCCCGAATTGTGGTGCTGTGTTGAAAGTCTTGCCCAGCGAAAAGCTACTCCAGCAAGTGTTTCTCTCCAAACGCATTTCGCTGAGCGAGAGCTACACGGACAGTTTGCACTCGGTGAAACAGCAAGAAAATGCTTGTCCGTCGAGCTGAAGGAAAATCCCTGCACAGCACACTGTGGCTGCGTGCAGTGCTCACGCTGAAGAGCGGCAAAGCTCCAAGCCATGGCTGGGCTTCACTTCTGTCCAGAGCACAGAAGGCGAAGAACCAAGCAGCTGGGCACCGGGCTCATGTACTCAGGGGAGCCAATTTCAAATGTCCAGCCAAGAGCTGCTTCGCAAGCACATGCAGCTGAGAATGCTCTGGCTGCTTCAGAAAGGAAGGCGCAGCCCTTGCACTCCTGGACACAAGCTGGCCAGCAGCAGGTTCCTAAACCTTGCGTGCTGCAGAGTGCATGCAGCTGGAGCACAGCCAGAAGGAGGCGTCCAGAAAGAAGGCGTTCTTCAAGTCCCCCCCTCCTCCAGGCAGCCTTGAAACTGAGCACAACAAACTGCGCCTCGGGGAGCTTCTTCTTTCCTCAGCTAGATGGACCGTCCCCTTCTTCACTCTCGCAGCTCCCTTGCCCACTTGCAGCAGCTGCTGCCAAAGAAAAAGGCTCCAGGGGTAACAGCCTCTGCTGGGCTGAACCTTCCCCTTGCCTCACGTCAAGCACCAGAAACTGTCCTCTGCACTCTGTTTTTCCCTTCTCCACCGCATCTACCACTGTCATCTCTGCATCTCCAAGCATGAAGCTAGCAGAATTGCTTCCAGGGAATACTGGAAGAGAAATAGGTAGCAGCACAAGTAGCCGCAGGTTGAACTTTCTGCTTCCGACTGCTAAAGTGAATCCGCAAACAAGCGAGTGCCACGCACGCTTCCTCTTGCAGCCTGGGCGATTCGCACAGCAGCCTGCTGCTCTGCCTTCGTTCTTATGCTCTTCGTAGCAGGTCGCGCTTTCGTTTAGCCGAAGACGAACAGTCGTCTGCTTCTCGCCCGGAGAGCACGGTGCTGGCAGCGAAAGCCTCCAGGCTGCTGCCTCTGCCCAAACACGCCTGGCCTCTGCACTTTCTCTCTCAGCGCTAGGTAGCAGCACATTCGGTCTGCCTTGTAGCCTGAATCTTAACGGAAAGCTTCTCAGCTACGTCTCGCACAGAGAACAGGTTGAGGTCAACGAGCTTACGCGGAGCTTACCCTCGACGCGTGGAAACCTGTATTTGCAGCACATCCTAGTGGTAGCCCTCTTCCCTTTCCAGCCTGCACAGCGCGCAGTGCACAGATCGCGGTGCTCTCTGCACCTGCCTTCTCCCTTGCAAGTACCAGCGCCAAGCTTACAGCCTTGCAGGGAGCGAAGAGGCGGATAGGCGTCTCGCCCAGAAGAAGGTGCCAGGACCAAAAGATGGTCTTCCTTTCTGCTGCTCCTTGCCCGAATTGTGGTGCTGTGTTGAAAGTCTTGCCCAGCGAAAAGCTACTCCAGCAAGTGTTTCTCTCCAAACGCATTTCGCTGAGCGAGAGCTACACGGACAGTTTGCACTCGGTGAAACAGCAAGAAAATGCTTGTCCGTCGAGCTGAAGGAAAATCCCTGCACAGCACACTGTGGCTGCGCGCAGTGTTCACGCTGAAGAGCGGCAAAGCTCCAAGCCATGGCTGGGCTTCACTTCTGTCCAGAGCACAGAAGGCGAAGAACCAAGCAGCTGGGCACCGGGCTCATGTACTCAGGGGAGCCAATTTCAAATGTCCAGCCAAGAGCTGCTTCGCAAGCACATGCAGCTGAGAATGCTCTGGCTGCTTCAGAAAGGAAGGCGCAGCCCTTGCACTCCTGGACACAAGCTGGCCAGCAGCAGGTTCCTAAACCTTGCGTGCTGCAGAGTGCATGCAGCTGGAGCACAGCCAGAAGGAGGCGTCCAGAAAGAAGGCGTTCTTCAAGTCCCCCCCTCCTCCAGGCAGCCTTGAAACTGAGCACAACAAACTGCGCCTCGGGGAGCTTCTTCTTTCCTCAGCTAGATGGACCGTCCCCTTCTTCACTCTCGCAGCTCCCTTGCCCACTTGCAGCAGCTGCTGCCAAAGAAAAAGGCTCCAGGGGTAACAGCCTCTGCTGGGCTGAACCTTCCCCTTGCCTCACGTCAAGCACCAGAAACTGTCCTCTGCACTCTGTTTTTCCCTTCTCCACCGCATCTACCACTGTCATCTCTGCATCTCCAAGCATGAAGCTAGCAGAATTGCTTCCAGGGAATACTGGAAGAGAAATAGGTAGCAGCACAAGTAGCCGCAGCTTGAACTTTCTGCTTCCGACTGCTAAAGTGAATCCGCAAACAAGCGAGTGCCACGCACGCTTCCTCTTGCAGCCTGGGCGATTCGCACAGCAGCCTGCTGCTCTGCCTTCGTTCTTATGCTCTTCGTAGCAGGTCGCGCTTTCGTTTAGCCGGAGACGAACAGTCGTCTGCTTCTCGCCCGGAGAGCACGGTGCTGGCAGCGAAAGCCTCCAGGCTGCTGCCTCTGCCCAAACACGCCTGGCCTCTGCACTTTCTCTCTCAGCGCTAGGTAGCAGCACATTCGGTCTGCCTTGTAGCCTGAATCTTAACGGAAAGCTTCTCAGCTAAGTCTCGCACAGAGAACAGGTTGAGGTCAACGAGCTTACGCGGAGCTTACCCTCGACGCGTGGAAACCTGTATTTGCAGCACATCCTAGTGGTAGCCCTCTTCCCTTTCCAGCCTGCACAGCGCGCAGTGCACAGATCGCGGTGCTCTCTGCACCTGCCTTCTCACTTGCAAGTACCAGCGCCAAGCTTACAGCCTTGCAGGGAGCGAAGAGGCGGATAGGCGTCTCGCCCAGAAGAAGGTGCCAGGACCAAAAGATGGTCTTCCTTTCTGCTGCTCCTTGCCCGAATTGTGGTGCTGTGTTGAAAGTCTTGCCCAGCGAAAAGCTACTCCAGCAAGTGTTTCTCTCCAAACGCATTTCGCTGAGCGAGAGCTACACGGACAGTTTGCACTCGGTGAAACAGCAAGAAAATGCTTGTCCGTCGAGCTGAAGGAAAATCCCTGCACAGCACACTGTGGCTGCGTGCAGTGCTCACGCTGAAGAGCGGCAAAGCTCCAAGCCATGGCTGGGCTTCACTTCTGTCCAGAGCACAGAAGGCGAAGAACCAAGCAGCTGGGCACCGGGCTCATGTACTCAGGGGAGCCAATTTCAAATGTCCAGCCAAGAGCTGCTTCGCAAGCACATGCAGCTGAGAATGCTCTGGCTGCTTCAGAAAGGAAGGCGCAGCCCTTGCACTCCTGGACACAAGCTGGCCAGCAGCAGGTTCCTAAACCTTGCGTGCTGCAGAGTGCATGCAGCTGGAGCACAGCCAGAAGGAGGCGTCCAGAAAGAAGGCGTTCTTCAAGTACCCCCCTCCTCCAGGCAGCCTTGAAACTGAGCACAACAAACTGCGCCTCGGGGAGCTTCTTCTTTCCTCAGATAGATGGACCGTCCCCTTCTTCACTCTCGCAGCTCCCTTGCCCACTTGCAGCAGCTGCTGCCAAAGAAAAAGGCTCCAGGGGTAACAGCCTCTGCTGGGCTGAACCTTCCCCTTGCCTCACGTCAAGCACCAGAAACTGTCCTCTGCACTCTGTTTTTCCCTTCTCCACCGCATCTACCACTGTCATCTCTGCATCTCCAAGCATGAAGCTAGCAGAATTGCTTCCAGGGAATACTGGAAGAGAAATAGGTAGCAGCACAAGTAGCCGCAGCTTGAACTTTCTGCTTCCGACTGCTAAAGTGAATCCGCAAACAAGCGAGTGCCACGCACGCTTCCTCTTGCAGCCTGGGCGATTCGCACAGCAGCCTGCTGCTCTGCCTTCGTTCTTATGCTCTTCGTAGCAGGTCGCGCTTTCGTTTAGCCGGAGACGAACAGTCGTCTGCTTCTCGCCCGGAGAGCACGGTGCTGGCAGCGAAAGCCTCCAGGCTGCTGCCTCTGCCCAAACACGCCTGGCCTCTGCACTTTCTCTCTCAGCGCTAGGTAGCAGCACATTCGGTCTGCCTTGTAGCCTGAATCTTAACGGAAAGCTTCTCAGCTAAGTCTCGCACAGAGAACAGGTTGAGGTCAACGAGCTTACGCGGAGCTTACCCTCGACGCGTGGAAACCTGTATTTGCAGCACATCCTAGTGGTAGCCCTCTTCCCTTTCCAGCCTGCACAGCGCGCAGTGCACAGATCGCGGTGCTCTCTGCACCTGCCTTCTCCCTTGCAAGTACCAGCGCCAAGCTTACAGCCTTGCAGGGAGCGAAGAGGCGGATAGGCGTCTCGCCCAGAAGAAGGTGCCAGGACCAAAAGATGGTCTTCCTTTCTGCTGCTCCTTGCCCGAATTGTGGTGCTGTGTTGAAAGTCTTGCCCAGCGAAAAGCTACTCCAGCAAGTGTTTCTCTCCAAACGCATTTCGCTGAGCGAGAGCTACACGGACAGTTTGCACTCGGTGAAACAGCAAGAAAATGCTTGTCCGTCGAGCTGAAGGAAAATCCCTGCACAGCACACTGTGGCTGCGCGCAGTGTTCACGCTGAAGAGCGGCAAAACTCCAAGCCATGGCTGGGCTTCACTTCTGTCCAGAGCACAGAAGGCGAAGAAGCAAGCAGCTGGGCACCGGGCTCATGTACTCAGGGGAGCCAATTTCAAATGTCCAGCCAAGAGCTGCTTCGCAAGCACATGCAGCTGAGAATGCTCTGGCTGCTTCAGAAAGGAAGGCGCAGCCCTTGCACTCCTGGACACAAGCTGGCCAGCAGCAGGTTCCTAAACCTTGCGTGCTGCAGAGTGCATGCAGCTGGAGCACAGCCAGAAGGAGGCGTCCAGAAAGAAGGCGTTCTTCAAGTCCCCCCCTCCTCCAGGCAGCCTTGAAACTGAGCACAACAAACTGCGCCTCGGGGAGCTTCTTCTTTCCTCAGCTAGATGGACCGTCCCCTTCTTCACTCTCGCAGCTCCCTTGCCCACTTGCAGCAGCTGCTGCCAAAGAAAAAGGCTCCAGGGGTAACAGCCTCTGCTGGGCTGAACCTTCCCCTTGCCTCACGTCAAGCACCAGAAACTGTCCTCTGCACTCTGTTTTTCCCTTCTCCACCGCATCTACCACTGTCATCTCTGCATCTCCAAGCATGAAGCTAGCAGAATTGCTTCCAGGGAATACTGGAAGAGAAATAGGTAGCAGCACAAGTAGCCGCAGCTTGAACTTTCTGCTTCCGACTGCTAAAGTGAATCCGCAAACAAGCGAGTGCCACGCACGCTTCCTCTTGCAGCCTGGGCGATTCGCACAGCAGCCTGCTGCTCTGCCTTCGTTCTTATGCTCTTCGTAGCAGGTCGCGCTTTCGTTTAGCCGGAGACGAACAGTCGTCTGCTTCTCGCCCGGAGAGCACGGTGCTGGCAGCGAAAGCCTCCAGGCTGCTGCCTCTGCCCAAACACGCCTGGCCTCTGCACTTTCTCTCTCAGCGCTAGGTAGCAGCACATTCGGTCTGCGTGGTAGCCTGAATCTTAACGGAAAGCTTCTCAGCTAAGTCTCGCACAGAGAACAGGTTGAGGTCAACGAGCTTACGCGGAGCTTACCCTCGACGCGTGGAAACCTGTATTTGCAGCACATCCTAGTGGTAGCCCTCTTCCCTTTCCAGCCTGCACAGCGCGCAGTGCACAGATCGCGGTGCTCTCTGCACCTGCCTTCTCCCTTGCAAGTACCAGCGCCAAGCTTACAGCCTTGCAGGGAGCGAAGAGGCGGATAGGCGTCTCGCCCAGAAGAAGGTGCCAGGACCAAAAGATGGTCTTCCTTTCTGCTGCTCCTTGCCCGAATTGTGGTGCTGTGTTGAAAGTCTTGCCCAGCGAAAAGCTACTCCAGCAAGTGTTTCTCTCCAAACGCATTTCGCTGAGCGAGAGCTACACGGACAGTTTGCACTCGGTGAAACAGCAAGAAAATGCTTGTCCGTCGAGCTGAAGGAAAATCCCTGCACAGCACACTGTGGCTGCGCGCAGTGTTCACGCTGAAGAGCGGCAAAGCTCCAAGCCATGGCTGGGCTTCACTTCTGTCCAGAGCACAGAAGGCGAAGAACCAAGCAGCTGGGCACCGGGCTCATGTACTCAGGGGAGCCAATTTCAAATGTCCAGCCAAGAGCTGCTTCGCAAGCACATGCAGCTGAGAATGCTCTGGCTGCTTCAGAAAGGAAGGCGCAGCCCTTGCACTCCTGGACACAAGCTGGCCAGCAGCAGGTTCCTAAACCTTGCGTGCTGCAGAGTGCATGCAGCTGGAGCACAGCCAGAAGGAGGCGTCCAGAAAGAAGGCGTTCTTCAAGTCCCCCCCTCCTCCAGGCAGCCTTGAAACTGAGCACAACAAACTGCGCCTCGGGGAGCTTCTTCTTTCCTCAGATAGATGGACCGTCCCCTTCTTCACTCTCGCAGCTCCCTTGCCCACTTGCAGCAGCTGCTGCCAAAGAAAAAGGCTCCAGGGGTAACAGCCTCTGCTGGGCTGAACCTTCCCCTTGCCTCACGTCAAGCACCAGAAACTGTCCTCTGCACTCTGTTTTTCCCTTCTGCACCGCATCTACCACTGTCATCTCTGCATCTCCAAGCATGAAGCTAGCAGAATTGGTTCCAGGGAATACTGGAAGAGAAATAGGTAGCAGCACAAGTAGCCGCAGCTTGAACTTTCTGCTTCCGACTGCTAAAGTGAATCCGCAAACAAGCGAGTGCCACGCACGCTTCCTCTTGCAGCCTGGGCGATTCGCACAGCAGCCTGCTGCTCTGCCTTCGTTCTTATGCTCTTCGTAGCAGGTCGCGCTTTCGTTTAGCCGGAGACGAACAGTCGTCTGCTTCTCGCCCGGAGAGCACGGTGCTGGCAGCGAAAGCCTCCAGGCTGCTGCCTCTGCCCAAACACGCCTGGCCTCTGCACTTTCTCTCTCAGCGCTAGGTAGCAGCACATTCGGTCTGCCTTGTAGCCTGAATCTTAACGGAAAGCTTCTCAGCTAAGTCTCGCACAGAGAACAGGTTGAGGTCAACGAGCTTACGCGGAGCTTACCCTCGACGCGTGGAAACCTGTATTTGCAGCACATCCTAGTGGTAGCCCTCTTCCCTTTCCAGCCTGCACAGCGCGCAGTGCACAGATCGCGGTGCTCTCTGCACCTGCCTTCTCCCTTGCAAGTACCAGCGCCAAGCTTACAGCCTTGCAGGGAGCGAAGAGGCGGATAGGCGTCTCGCCCAGAAGAAGGTGCCAGGACCAAAAGATGGTCTTCCTTTCTGCTGCTCCTTGCCCGAATTGTGGTGCTGTGTTGAAAGTCTTGCCCAGCGAAAAGCTACTCCAGCAAGTGTTTCTCTCCAAACGCATTTCGCTGAGCGAGAGCTACACGGACAGTTTGCACTCGGTGAAACAGCAAGAAAATGCTTGTCCGTCGAGCTGAAGGAAAATCCCTGCACAGCACACTGTGGCTGCGTGCAGTGCTCACGCTGAAGAGCGGCAAAGCTCCAAGCCATGGCTGGGCTTCACTTCTGTCCAGAGCACAGAAGGCGAAGAACCAAGCAGCTGGGCACCGGGCTCATGTACTCAGGGGAGCCAATTTCAAATGTCCAGCCAAGAGCTGCTTCGCAAGCACATGCAGCTGAGAATGCTCTGGCTGCTTCAGAAAGGAAGGCGCAGCCCTTGCACTCCTGGACACAAGCTGGCCAGCAGCAGGTTCCTAAAGCTTCCGTGCTGCAGAGTGCATGCAGCTGGAGCACAGCCAGAAGGAGGCGTCCAGAAAGAAGGCGTTCTTCAAGTCCCCCCCTCCTCCAGGCAGCCTTGAAACTGAGCACAACAAACTGCGCCTCGGGGAGCTTCTTCTTTCCTCAGATAGATGGACCGTCCCCTTCTTCACTCTCGCAGCTCCCTTGCCCACTTGCAGCAGCTGCTGCCAAAGAAAAAGGCTCCAGGGGTAACAGCCTCTGCTGGGCTGAACCTTCCCCTTGCCTCACGTCAAGCACCAGAAACTGTCCTCTGCACTCTGTTTTTCCCTTCTCCACCGCATCTACCACTGTCATCTCTGCATCTCCAAGCATGAAGCTAGCAGAATTGCTTCCAGGGAATACTGGAAGAGAAATAGGTAGCAGCACAAGTAGCCGCAGCTTGAACTTTCTGCTTCCGACTGCTAAAGTGAATCCGCAAACAAGCGAGTGCCACGCACGCTTCCTCTTGCAGCCTGGGCGATTCGCACAGCAGCCTGCTGCTCTGCCTTCGTTCTTATGCTCTTCGTAGCAGGTCGCGCTTTCGTTTAGCCGGAGACGAAGAGTCGTCTGCTTCTCGCCCGGAGAGCACGGTGCTGGCAGCGAAAGCCTCCAGGCTGCTGCCTCTGCCCAAACACGCCTGGCCTCTGCACTTTCTCTCTCAGCGCTAGGTAGCAGCACATTCGGTCTGCCTTGTAGCCTGAATCTTAACGGAAAGCTTCTCAGCTAAGTCTCGCACAGAGAACAGGTTGAGGTCAACGAGCTTACGCGGAGCTTACCCTCGACGCGTGGAAACCTGTATTTGCAGCACATCCTAGTGGTAGCCCTCTTCCCTTTCCAGCCTGCACAGCGCGCAGTGCACAGATCGCGGTGCTCTCTGCACCTGCCTTCTCACTTGCAAGTACCAGCGCCAAGCTTACAGCCTTGCAGGGAGCGAAGAGGCGGATAGGCGTCTCGCCCAGAAGAAGGTGCCAGGACCAAAAGATGGTCTTCCTTTCTGCTGCTCCTTGCCCGAATTGTGGTGCTGTGTTGAAAGTCTTGCCCAGCGAAAAGCTACTCCAGCAAGTGTTTCTCTCCAAACGCATTTCGCTGAGCGAGAGCTACACGGACAGTTTGCACTCGGTGAAACAGCAAGAAAATGCTTGTCCGTCGAGCTGAAGGAAAATCCCTGCACAGCACACTGTGGCTGCGTGCAGTGCTCACGCTGAAGAGCGGCAAAGCTCCAAGCCATGGCTGGGCTTCACTTCTGTCCAGAGCACAGAAGGCGAAGAACCAAGCAGCTGGGCACCGGGCTCATGTACTCAGGGGAGCCAATTTCAAATGTCCAGCCAAGAGCTGCTTCGCAAGCACATGCAGCTGAGAATGCTCTGGCTGCTTCAGAAAGGAAGGCGCAGCCCTTGCACTCCTGGACACAAGCTGGCCAGCAGCAGGTTCCTAAACCTTGCGTGCTGCAGAGTGCATGCAGCTGGAGCACAGCCAGAAGGAGGCGTCCAGAAAGAAGGCGTTCTTCAAGTCCCCCCCTCCTCCAGGCAGCCTTGAAACTGAGCACAACAAACTGCGCCTCGGGGAGCTTCTTCTTTCCTCAGATAGATGGACCGTCCCCTTCTTCACTCTCGCAGCTCCCTTGCCCACTTGCAGCAGCTGCTGCCAAAGAAAAAGGCTCCAGGGGTAACAGCCTCTGCTGGGCTGAACCTTCCCCTTGCCTCACGTCAAGCACCAGAAACTGTCCTCTGCACTCTGTTTTTCCCTTCTCCACCGCATCTACCACTGTCATCTCTGCATCTCCAAGCATGAAGCTAGCAGAATTGCTTCCAGGGAATACTGGAAGAGAAATAGGTAGCAGCACAAGTAGCCGCAGGTTGAACTTTCTGCTTCCGACTGCTAAAGTGAATCCGCAAACAAGCGAGTGCCACGCACGCTTCCTCTTGCAGCCTGGGCGATTCGCACAGCAGCCTGCTGCTCTGCCTTCGTTCTTATGCTCTTCGTAGCAGGTCGCGCTTTCGTTTAGCCGAAGACGAACAGTCGTCTGCTTCTCGCCCGGAGAGCACGGTGCTGGCAGCGAAAGCCTCCAGGCTGCTGCCTCTGCCCAAACACGCCTGGCCTCTGCACTTTCTCTCTCAGCGCTAGGTAGCAGCACATTCGGTCTGCCTTGTAGCCTGAATCTTAAAGGAAAGCTTCTCAGCTAAGTCTCGCACAGAGAACAGGTTGAGGTCAACGAGCTTACGCGGAGCTTACCCTCGACGCGTGGAAACCTGTATTTGCAGCACATCCTAGTGGTAGCCCTCTTCCCTTTCCAGCCTGCACAGCGCGCAGTGCACAGATCGCGGTGCTCTCTGCACCTGCCTTCTCCCTTGCAAGTACCAGCGCCAAGCTTACAGCCTTGCAGGGAGCGAAGAGGCGGATAGGCGTCTCGCCCAGAAGAAGGTGCCAGGACCAAAAGATGGTCTTCCTTTCTGCTGCTCCTTGCCCGAATTGTGGTGCTGTGTTGAAAGTCTTGCCCAGCGAAAAGCTACTCCAGCAAGTGTTTCTCTCCTGACGCATTTCGCTGAGCGAGAGCTACACGGACAGTTTGCACTCGGTGAAACAGCAAGAAAATGCTTGTCCGTCGAGCTGAAGGAAAATCCCTGCACAGCACACTGTGGCTGCGTGCAGTGCTCACGCTGAAGAGCGGCAAAGCTCCAAGCCATGGCTGGGCTTCACTTCTGTCCAGAGCACAGAAGGCGAAGAACCAAGCAGCTGGGCACCGGGCTCATGTACTCAGGGGAGCCAATTTCAGATGTCCAGCCAAGAGCTGCTTCGCAAGCACATGCAGCTGAGAATGCTCTGGCTGCTTCAGAAAGGAAGGCGCAGCCCTTGCACTCCTGGACACAAGCTGGCCAGCAGCAGGTTCCTAAAGCTTCCGTGCTGCAGAGTGCATGCAGCTGGAGCACAGCCAGAAGGAGGCGTCCAGAAAGAAGGCGTTCTTCAAGTCCCCCCCTCCTCCAGGCAGCCTTGAAACTGAGCACAACAAACTGCGCCTCGGGGAGCTTCCTCCTCAGCTAGATGGACCGTCCCCTTCTTCACTCTCGCAGCTCCCTTGCCCACTTGCAGCAGCTGCTGCCAAAGAAAAAGGCTCCAGGGGTAACAGCCTCTGCTGGGCTGAACCTTCCCCTTGCCTCACGTCAAGCACCAGAAACTGTCCTCTGCACTCTGTTTTTCCCTTCTCCACCGCATCTACCACTGTCATCTCTGCATCTCCAAGCATGAAGCTAGCAGAATTGCTTCCAGGGAATACTGGAAGAGAAATAGGTAGCAGCACAAGTAGCCGCAGCTTGAACTTTCTGCTTCCGACTGCTAAAGTGAATCCGCAAACAAGCGAGTGCCACGCACGCTTCCTCTTGCAGCCTGGGCGATTCGCACAGCAGCCTGCTGCTCTGCCTTCGTTCTTATGCTCTTCGTAGCAGGTCGCGCTTTCGTTTAGCCGAAGACGAACAGTCGTCTGCTTCTCGCCCGGAGAGCACGGTGCTGGCAGCGAAAGCCTCCAGGCTGCTGCCTCTGCCCAAACACGCCTGGCCTCTGCACTTTCTCTCTCAGCGCTAGGTAGCAGCACATTCGGTCTGCCTTGTAGCCTGAATCTTAAAGGAAAGCTTCTCAGCTAAGTCTCCCACAGAGAACAGGTTGAGGTCAACGAGCTTACGCGGAGCTTACCCTCGACGCGTGGAAACCTGTATTTGCAGCACATCCTAGTGGTAGCCCTCTTCCCTTTCCAGCCTGCACAGCGCGCAGTGCACAGATCGCGGTGCTCTCTGCACCTGCCTTCTCACTTGCAAGTACCAGCGCCAAGCTTACAGCCTTGCAGGGAGCGAAGAGGCGGATAGGCGTCTCGCCCAGAAGAAGGTGCCAGGACCAAAAGATGGTCTTCCTTTCTGCTGCTCCTTGCCCGAATTGTGGTGCTGTGTTGAAAGTCTTGCCCAGCGAAAAGCTACTCCAGCAAGTGTTTCTCTCCAAACGCATTTCGCTGAGCGAGAGCTACACGGACAGTTTGCACTCGGTGAAACAGCAAGAAAATGCTTGTCCGTCGAGCTGAAGGAAAATCCCTGCACAGCACACTGTGGCTGCGCGCAGTGTTCACGCTGAAGAGCGGCAAAGCTCCAAGCCATGGCTGGGCTTCACTTCTGTCCAGAGCACAGAAGGCGAAGAACCAAGCAGCTGGGCACCGGGCTCATGTACTCAGGGGAGCCAATTTCAAATGTCCAGCCAAGAGCTGCTTCGCAAGCACATGCAGCTGAGAATGCTCTGGCTGCTTCAGAAAGGAAGGCGCAGCCCTTGCACTCCTGGACACAAGCTGGCCAGCAGCAGGTTCCTAAACCTTGCGTGCTGCAGAGTGCATGCAGCTGGAGCACAGCCAGAAGGAGGCGTCCAGAAAGAAGGCGTTCTTCAAGTACCCCCCTCCTCCAGGCAGCCTTGAAACTGAGCACAACAAACTGCGCCTCGGGGAGCTTCTTCTTTCCTCAGATAGATGGACCGTCCCCTTCTTCACTCTCGCAGCTCCCTTGCCCACTTGCAGCAGCTGCTGCCAAAGAAAAAGGCTCCAGGGGTAACAGCCTCTGCTGGGCTGAACCTTCCCCTTGCCTCACGTCAAGCACCAGAAACTGTCCTCTGCACTCTGTTTTTCCCTTCTCCACCGCATCTACCACTGTCATCTCTGCATCTCCAAGCATGAAGCTAGCAGAATTGCTTCCAGGGAATACTGGAAGAGAAATAGGTAGCAGCACAAGTAGCCGCAGCTTGAACTTTCTGCTTCCGACTGCTAAAGTGAATCCGCAAACAAGCGAGTGCCACGCACGCTTCCTCTTGCAGCCTGGGCGATTCGCACAGCAGCCTGCTGCTCTGCCTTCGTTCTTATGCTCTTCGTAGCAGGTCGCGCTTTCGTTTAGCCGGAGACGAAGAGTCGTCTGCTTCTCGCCCGGAGAGCACGGTGCTGGCAGCGAAAGCCTCCAGGCTGCTGCCTCTGCCCAAACACGCCTGGCCTCTGCACTTTCTCTCTCAGCGCTAGGTAGCAGCACATTCGGTCTGCCTTGTAGCCTGAATCTTAACGGAAAGCTTCTCAGCTAAGTCTCGCACAGAGAACAGGTTGAGGTCAACGAGCTTACGCGGAGCTTACCCTCGACGCGTGGAAACCTGTATTTGCAGCACATCCTAGTGGTAGCCCTCTTCCCTTTCCAGCCTGCACAGCGCGCAGTGCACAGATCGCGGTGCTCTCTGCACCTGCCTTCTCACTTGCAAGTACCAGCGCCAAGCTTACAGCCTTGCAGGGAGCGAAGAGGCGGATAGGCGTCTCGCCCAGAAGAAGGTGCCAGGACCAAAAGATGGTCTTCCTTTCTGCTGCTCCTTGCCCGAATTGTGGTGCTGTGTTGAAAGTCTTGCCCAGCGAAAAGCTACTCCAGCAAGTGTTTCTCTCCAAACGCATTTCGCTGAGCGAGAGCTACACGGACAGTTTGCACTCGGTGAAACAGCAAGAAAATGCTTGTCCGTCGAGCTGAAGGAAAATCCCTGCACAGCACACTGTGGCTGCGCGCAGTGTTCACGCTGAAGAGCGGCAAAGCTCCAAGCCATGGCTGGGCTTCACTTCTGTCCAGAGCACAGAAGGCGAAGAAGCAAGCAGCTGGGCACCGGGCTCATGTACTCAGGGGAGCCAATTTCAAATGTCCAGCCAAGAGCTGCTTCGCAAGCACATGCAGCTGAGAATGCTCTGGCTGCTTCAGAAAGGAAGGCGCAGCCCTTGCACTCCTGGACACAAGCTGGCCAGCAGCAGGTTCCTAAACCTTGCGTGCTGCAGAGTGCATGCAGCTGGAGCACAGCCAGAAGGAGGCGTCCAGAAAGAAGGCGTTCTTCAAGTCCCCCCCTCCTCCAGGCAGCCTTGAAACTGAGCACAACAAACTGCGCCTCGGGGAGCTTCTTCTTTCCTCAGCTAGATGGACCGTCCCCTTCTTCACTCTCGCAGCTCCCTTGCCCACTTGCAGCAGCTGCTGCCAAAGAAAAAGGCTCCAGGGGTAACAGCCTCTGCTGGGCTGAACCTTCCCCTTGCCTCACGTCAAGCACCAGAAACTGTCCTCTGCACTCTGTTTTTCCCTTCTCCACCGCATCTACCACTGTCATCTCTGCATCGCCAAGCATGAAGCTAGCAGAATTGCTTCCAGGGAATATTGGAAGAGAAATAGGTAGCAGCACAAGTAGCCGCAGCTTGAACTTTCTGCTTCCGACTGCTAAAGTGAATCCGCAAACAAGCGAGTGCCGCGCACGCTTCCTCTTGCAGCCTGGGCGATTCGCACAGCAGCCTGCTGCTCTGCCTTCGTTCTTATGCTCTTCGTAGCAGGTCGCGCTTTCGTTTAGCCGGAGACGAACAGTCGTCTGCTTCTCGCCCGGAGAGCACGGTGCTGGCAGCGAAAGCCTCCAGGCTGCTGCCTCTGCCCAAACACGCCTGGCCTCTGCACTTTCTCTCTCAGCGCTAGGTAGCAGCACATTCGGTCTGCCTTGTAGCCTGAATCTTAACGGAAAGCTTCTCAGCTAAGTCTCGCACAGAGAACAGGTTGAGGTCAACGAGCTTACGCGGAGCTTACCCTCGACGCGTGGAAACCTGTATTTGCAGCACATCCTAGTGGTAGCCCTCTTCCCTTTCCAGCCTGCACAGCGCGCAGTGCACAGATCGCGGTGCTCTCTGCACCTGCCTTCTCACTTGCAAGTACCAGCGCCAAGCTTACAGCCTTGCAGGGAGCGAAGAGGCGGATAGGCGTCTCGCCCAGAAGAAGGTGCCAGGACCAAAAGATGGTCTTCCTTTCTGCTGCTCCTTGCCCGAATTGTGGTGCTGTGTTGAAAGTCTTGCCCAGCGAAAAGCTACTCCAGCAAGTGTTTCTCTCCAAACGCATTTCGCTGAGCGAGAGCTACACGGACAGTTTGCACTCGGTGAAACAGCAAGAAAATGCTTGTCCGTCGAGCTGAAGGAAAATCCCTGCACAGCACACTGTGGCTGCGCGCAGTGTTCACGCTGAAGAGCGGCAAAGCTCCAAGCCATGGCTGGGCTTCACTTCTGTCCAGAGCACAGAAGGCGAAGAAGCAAGCAGCTGGGCACCGGGCTCATGTACTCAGGGGAGCCAATTTCAAATGTCCAGCCAAGAGCTGCTTCGCAAGCACATGCAGCTGAGAATGCTCTGGCTGCTTCAGAAAGGAAGGCGCAGCCCTTGCACTCCTGGACACAAGCTGGCCAGCAGCAGGTTCCTAAACCTTGCGTGCTGCAGAGTGCATGCAGCTGGAGCACAGCCAGAAGGAGGCGTCCAGAAAGAAGGCGTTCTTCAAGTCCCCCCCTCCTCCAGGCAGCCTTGAAACTGAGCACAACAAACTGCGCCTCGGGGAGCTTCTTCTTTCCTCAGATAGATGGACCGTCCCCTTCTTCACTCTCGCAGCTCCCTTGCCCACTTGCAGCAGCTGCTGCCAAAGAAAAAGGCTCCAGGGGTAACAGCCTCTGCTGGGCTGAACCTTCCCCTTGCCTCACGTCAAGCACCAGAAACTGTCCTCTGCACTCTGTTTTTCCCTTCTCCACCGCATCTACCACTGTCATCTCTGCATCTCCAAGCATGAAGCTAGCAGAATTGCTTCCAGGGAATACTGGAAGAGAAATAGGTAGCAGCACAAGTAGCCGCAGCTTGAACTTTCTGCTTCCGACTGCTAAAGTGAATCCGCAAACAAGCGAGTGCCACGCACGCTTCCTCTTGCAGCCTGGGCGATTCGCACAGCAGCCTGCTGCTCTGCCTTCGTTCTTATGCTCTTCGTAGCAGGTCGCGCTTTCGTTTAGCCGGAGACGAAGAGTCGTCTGCTTCTCGCCCGGAGAGCACGGTGCTGGCAGCGAAAGCCTCCAGGCTGCTGCCTCTGCCCAAACACGCCTGGCCTCTGCACTTTCTCTCTCAGCGCTAGGTAGCAGCACATTCGGTCTGCCTTGTAGCCTGAATCTTAACGGAAAGCTTCTCAGCTAAGTCTCGCACAGAGAACAGGTTGAGGTCAACGAGCTTACGCGGAGCTTACCCTCGACGCGTGGAAACCTGTATTTGCAGCACATCCTAGTGGTAGCCCTCTTCCCTTTCCAGCCTGCACAGCGCGCAGTGCACAGATCGCGGTGCTCTCTGCACCTGCCTTCTCACTTGCAAGTACCAGCGCCAAGCTTACAGCCTTGCAGGGAGCGAAGAGGCGGATAGGCGTCTCGCCCAGAAGAAGGTGCCAGGACCAAAAGATGGTCTTCCTTTCTGCTGCTCCTTGCCCGAATTGTGGTGCTGTGTTGAAAGTCTTGCCCAGCGAAAAGCTACTCCAGCAAGTGTTTCTCTCCAAACGCATTTCGCTGAGCGAGAGCTACACGGACAGTTTGCACTCGGTGAAACAGCAAGAAAATGCTTGTCCGTCGAGCTGAAGGAAAATCCCTGCACAGCACACTGTGGCTGCGCGCAGTGTTCACGCTGAAGAGCGGCAAAGCTCCAAGCCATGGCTGGGCTTCACTTCTGTCCAGAGCACAGAAGGCGAAGAACCAAGCAGCTGGGCACCGGGCTCATGTACTCAGGGGAGCCAATTTCAAATGTCCAGCCAAGAGCTGCTTCGCAAGCACATGCAGCTGAGAATGCTCTGGCTGCTTCAGAAAGGAAGGCGCAGCCCTTGCACTCCTGGACACAAGCTGGCCAGCAGCAGGTTCCTAAACCTTGCGTGCTGCAGAGTGCATGCAGCTGGAGCACAGCCAGAAGGAGGCGTCCAGAAAGAAGGCGTTCTTCAAGTCCCCCCCTCCTCCAGGCAGCCTTGAAACTGAGCACAACAAACTGCGCCTCGGGGAGCTTCTTCTTTCCTCAGATAGATGGACCGTCCCCTTCTTCACTCTCGCAGCTCCCTTGCCCACTTGCAGCAGCTGCTGCCAAAGAAAAAGGCTCCAGGGGTAACAGCCTCTGCTGGGCTGAACCTTCCCCTTGCCTCACGTCAAGCACCAGAAACTGTCCTCTGCACTCTGTTTTTCCCTTCTCCACCGCATCTACCACTGTCATCTCTGCATCACCAAGCATGAAGCTAGCAGAATTGCTTCCAGGGAATACTGGAAGAGAAATAGGTAGCAGCACAAGTAGCCGCAGCTTGAACTTTCTGCTTCCGACTGCTAAAGTGAATCCGCAAACAAGCGAGTGCCACGCACGCTTCCTCTTGCAGCCTGGGCGATTCGCACAGCAGCCTGCTGCTCTGCCTTCGTTCTTATGCTCTTCGTAGCAGGTCGCGCTTTCGTTTAGCCGGAGACGAAGAGTCGTCTGCTTCTCGCCCGGAGAGCACGGTGCTGGCAGCGAAAGCCTCCAGGCTGCTGCCTCTGCCCAAACACGCCTGGCCTCTGCACTTTCTCTCTCAGCGCTAGGTAGCAGCACATTCGGTCTGCCTTGTAGCCTGAATCTTAACGGAAAGCTTCTCAGCTAAGTCTCGCACAGAGAACAGGTTGAGGTCAACGAGCTTACGCGGAGCTTACCCTCGACGCGTGGAAACCTGTATTTGCAGCACATCCTAGTGGTAGCCCTCTTCCCTTTCCAGCCTGCACAGCGCGCAGTGCACAGATCGCGGTGCTCTCTGCACCTGCCTTCTCACTTGCAAGTACCAGCGCCAAGCTTACAGCCTTGCAGGGAGCGAAGAGGCGGATAGGCGTCTCGCCCAGAAGAAGGTGCCAGGACCAAAAGATGGTCTTCCTTTCTGCTGCTCCTTGCCCGAATTGTGGTGCTGTGTTGAAAGTCTTGCCCAGCGAAAAGCTACTCCAGCAAGTGTTTCTCTCCAAACGCATTTCGCTGAGCGAGAGCTACACGGACAGTTTGCACTCGGTGAAACAGCAAGAAAATGCTTGTCCGTCGAGCTGAAGGAAAATCCCTGCACAGCACACTGTGGCTGCGCGCAGTGTTCACGCTGAAGAGCGGCAAAGCTCCAAGCCATGGCTGGGCTTCACTTCTGTCCAGAGCACAGAAGGCGAAGAACCAAGCAGCTGGGCACCGGGCTCATGTACTCAGGGGAGCCAATTTCAAATGTCCAGCCAAGAGCTGCTTCGCAAGCACATGCAGCTGAGAATGCTCTGGCTGCTTCAGAAAGGAAGGCGCAGCCCTTGCACTCCTGGACACAAGCTGGCCAGCAGCAGGTTCCTAAAGCTTCCGTGCTGCAGAGTGCATGCAGCTGGAGCACAGCCAGAAGGAGGCGTCCAGAAAGAAGGCGTTCTTCAAGTCCCCCCCTCCTCCAGGCAGCCTTGAAACTGAGCACAACAAACTGCGCCTCGGGGAGCTTCTTCTTTCCTCAGATAGATGGACCGTCCCCTTCTTCACTCTCGCAGCTCCCTTGCCCACTTGCAGCAGCTGCTGCCAAAGAAAAAGGCTCCAGGGGTAACAGCCTCTGCTGGGCTGAACCTTCCCCTTGCCTCACGTCAAGCACCAGAAACTGTCCTCTGCACTCTGTTTTTCCCTTCTCCACCGCATCTACCACTGTCATCTCTGCATCTCCAAGCATGAAGCTAGCAGAATTGGTTCCAGGGAATACTGGAAGAGAAATAGGTAGCAGCACAAGTAGCCGCAGCTTGAACTTTCTGCTTCCGACTGCTAAAGTGAATCCGCAAACAAGCGAGTGCCACGCACGCTTCCTCTTGCAGCCTGGGCGATTCGCACAGCAGCCTGCTGCTCTGCCTTCGTTCTTATGCTCTTCGTAGCAGGTCGCGCTTTCGTTTAGCCGGAGACGAACAGTCGTCTGCTTCTCGCCCGGAGAGCACGGTGCTGGCAGCGAAAGCCTCCAGGCTGCTGCCTCTGCCCAAACACGCCTGGCCTCTGCACTTTCTCTCTCAGCGCTAGGTAGCAGCACATTCGGTCTGCCTTGTAGCCTGAATCTTAACGGAAAGCTTCTCAGCTAAGTCTCGCACAGAGAACAGGTTGAGGTCAACGAGCTTACGCGGAGCTTACCCTCGACGCGTGGAAACCTGTATTTGCAGCACATCCTAGTGGTAGCCCTCTTCCCTTTCCAGCCTGCACAGCGCGCAGTGCACAGATCGCGGTGCTCTCTGCACCTGCCTTCTCACTTGCAAGTACCAGCGCCAAGCTTACAGCCTTGCAGGGAGCGAAGAGGCGGATAGGCGTCTCGCCCAGAAGAAGGTGCCAGGACCAAAAGATGGTCTTCCTTTCTGCTGCTCCTTGCCCGAATTGTGGTGCTGTGTTGAAAGTCTTGCCCAGCGAAAAGCTACTCCAGCAAGTGTTTCTCTCCAAACGCATTTCGCTGAGCGAGAGCTACACGGACAGTTTGCACTCGGTGAAACAGCAAGAAAATGCTTGTCCGTCGAGCTGAAGGAAAATCCCTGCACAGCACACCGTGGCTGCGTGCAGTGCTCACGCTGAAGAGCGGCAAAGCTCCAAGCCATGGCTGGGCTTCACTTCTGTCCAGAGCACAGAAGGCGAAGAACCAAGCAGCTGGGCACCGGGCTCATGTACTCAGGGGAGCCAATTTCAAATGTCCAGCCAAGAGCTGCTTCGCAAGCACATGCAGCTGAGAATGCTCTGGCTGCTTCAGAAAGGAAGGCGCAGCCCTTGCACTCCTGGACACAAGCTGGCCAGCAGCAGGTTCCTAAAGCTTCCGTGCTGCAGAGTGCATGCAGCTGGAGCACAGCCAGAAGGAGGCGTCCAGAAAGAAGGCGTTCTTCAAGTACCCCCCTCCTCCAGGCAGCCTTGAAACTGAGCACAACAAACTGCGCCTCGGGGAGCTTCCTCCTCAGCTAGATGGACCGTCCCCTTCTTCACTCTCGCAGCTCCCTTGCCCACTTGCAGCAGCTGCTGCCAAAGAAAAAGGCTCCAGGGGTAACAGCCTCTGCTGGGCTGAACCTTCCCCTTGCCTCACGTCAAGCACCAGAAACTGTCCTCTGCACTCTGTTTTTCCCTTCTCCACCGCATCTACCACTGTCATCTCTGCATCTCCAAGCATGAAGCTAGCAGAATTGGTTCCAGGGAATACTGGAAGAGAAATAGGTAGCAGCACAAGTAGCCGCAGCTTGAACTTTCTGCTTCCGACTGCTAAAGTGAATCCGCAAACAAGCGAGTGCCACGCACGCTTCCTCTTGCAGCCTGGGCGATTCGCACAGCAGCCTGCTGCTCTGCCTTCGTTCTTATGCTCTTCGTAGCAGGTCGCGCTTTCGTTTAGCCGAAGACGAACAGTCGTCTGCTTCTCGCCCGGAGAGCACGGTGCTGGCAGCGAAAGCCTCCAGGCTGCTGCCTCTGCCCAAACACGCCTGGCCTCTGCACTTTCTCTCTCAGCGCTAGGTAGCAGCACATTCGGTCTGCCTTGTAGCCTGAATCTTAAAGGAAAGCTTCTCAGCTAAGTCTCGCACAGAGAACAGGTTGAGGTCAACGAGCTTACGCGGAGCTTACCCTCGACGCGTGGAAACCTGTATTTGCAGCACATCCTAGTGGTAGCCCTCTTCCCTTTCCAGCCTGCACAGCGCGCAGTGCACAGATCGCGGTGCTCTCTGCACCTGCCTTCTCACTTGCAAGTACCAGCGCCAAGCTTACAGCCTTGCAGGGAGCGAAGAGGCGGATAGGCGTCTCGCCCAGAAGAAGGTGCCAGGACCAAAAGATGGTCTTCCTTTCTGCTGCTCCTTGCCCGAATTGTGGTGCTGTGTTGAAAGTCTTGCCCAGCGAAAAGCTACTCCAGCAAGTGTTTCTCTCCAAACGCATTTCGCTGAGCGAGAGCTACACGGACAGTTTGCACTCGGTGAAACAGCAAGAAAATGCTTGTCCGTCGAGCTGAAGGAAAATCCCTGCACAGCACACTGTGGCTGCGCGCAGTGTTCACGCTGAAGAGCGGCAAAGCTCCAAGCCATGGCTGGGCTTCACTTCTGTCCAGAGCACAGAAGGCGAAGAACCAAGCAGCTGGGCACCGGGCTCATGTACTCAGGGGAGCCAATTTCAAATGTCCAGCCAAGAGCTGCTTCGCAAGCACATGCAGCTGAGAATGCTCTGGCTGCTTCAGAAAGGAAGGCGCAGCCCTTGCACTCCTGGACACAAGCTGGCCAGCAGCAGGTTCCTAAACCTTGCGTGCTGCAGAGTGCATGCAGCTGGAGCACAGCCAGAAGGAGGCGTCCAGAAAGAAGGCGTTCTTCAAGTACCCCCCTCCTCCAGGCAGCCTTGAAACTGAGCACAACAAACTGCGCCTCGGGGAGCTTCTTCTTTCCTCAGATAGATGGACCGTCCCCTTCTTCACTCTCGCAGCTCCCTTGCCCACTTGCAGCAGCTGCTGCCAAAGAAAAAGGCTCCAGGGGTAACAGCCTCTGCTGGGCTGAACCTTCCCCTTGCCTCACGTCAAGCACCAGAAACTGTCCTCTGCACTCTGTTTTTCCCTTCTCCACCGCATCTACCACTGTCATCTCTGCATCTCCAAGCATGAAGCTAGCAGAATTGCTTCCAGGGAATACTGGAAGAGAAATAGGTAGCAGCACAAGTAGCCGCAGGTTGAACTTTCTGCTTCCGACTGCTAAAGTGAATCCGCAAACAAGCGAGTGCCACGCACGCTTCCTCTTGCAGCCTGGGCGATTCGCACAGCAGCCTGCTGCTCTGCCTTCGTTCTTACGCTCTTCGTAGCAGGTCGCGCTTTCGTTTAGCCGGAGACGAAGAGTCGTCTGCTTCTCGCCCGGAGAGCACGGTGCTGGCAGCGAAAGCCTCCAGGCTGCTGCCTCTGCCCAAACACGCCTGGCCTCTGCACTTTCTCTCTCAGCGCTAGGTAGCAGCACATTCGGTCTGCCTTGTAGCCTGAATCTTAACGGAAAGCTTCTCAGCTAAGTCTCGCACAGAGAACAGGTTGAGGTCAACGAGCTTACGCGGAGCTTACCCTCGACGCGTGGAAACCTGTATTTGCAGCACATCCTAGTGGTAGCCCTCTTCCCTTTCCAGCCTGCACAGCGCGCAGTGCACAGATCGCGGTGCTCTCTGCACCTGCCTTCTCACTTGCAAGTACCAGCGCCAAGCTTACAGCCTTGCAGGGAGCGAAGAGGCGGATAGGCGTCTCGCCCAGAAGAAGGTGCCAGGACCAAAAGATGGTCTTCCTTTCTGCTGCTCCTTGCCCGAATTGTGGTGCTGTGTTGAAAGTCTTGCCCAGCGAAAAGCTACTCCAGCAAGTGTTTCTCTCCAAACGCATTTCGCTGAGCGAGAGCTACACGGACAGTTTGCACTCGGTGAAACAGCAAGAAAATGCTTGTCCGTCGAGCTGAAGGAAAATCCCTGCACAGCACACTGTGGCTGCGCGCAGTGTTCACGCTGAAGAGCGGCAAAGCTCCAAGCCATGGCTGGGCTTCACTTCTGTCCAGAGCACAGAAGGCGAAGAACCAAGCAGCTGGGCACCGGGCTCATGTACTCAGGGGAGCCAATTTCAAATGTCCAGCCAAGAGCTGCTTCGCAAGCACATGCAGCTGAGAATGCTCTGGCTGCTTCAGAAAGGAAGGCGCAGCCCTTGCACTCCTGGACACAAGCTGGCCAGCAGCAGGTTCCTAAAGCTTCCGTGCTGCAGAGTGCATGCAGCTGGAGCACAGCCAGAAGGAGGCGTCCAGAAAGAAGGCGTTCTTCAAGTCCCCCCCTCCTCCAGGCAGCCTTGAAACTGAGCACAACAAACTGCGCCTCGGGGAGCTTCTTCTTTCCTCAGCTAGATGGACCGTCCCCTTCTTCACTCTCGCAGCTCCCTTGCCCACTTGCAGCAGCTGCTGCCAAAGAAAAAGGCTCCAGGGGTAACAGCCTCTGCTGGGCTGAACCTTCCCCTTGCCTCACGTCAAGCACCAGAAACTGTCCTCTGCACTCTGTTTTTCCCTTCTCCACCGCATCTACCACTGTCATCTCTGCATCGCCAAGCATGAAGCTAGCAGAATTGGTTCCAGGGAATATTGGAAGAGAAATAGGTAGCAGCACAAGTAGCCGCAGGTTGAACTTTCTGCTTCCGACTGCTAAAGTGAATCCGCAAACAAGCGAGTGCCACGCACGCTTCCTCTTGCAGCCTGGGCGATTCGCACAGCAGCCTGCTGCTCTGCCTTCGTTCTTATGCTCTTCGTAGCAGGTCGCGCTTTCGTTTAGCCGGAGACGAACAGTCGTCTGCTTCTCGCCCGGAGAGCACGGTGCTGGCAGCGAAAGCCTCCAGGCTGCTGCCTCTGCCCAAACACGCCTGGCCTCTGCACTTTCTCTCTCAGCGCTAGGTAGCAGCACATTCGGTCTGCCTTGTAGCCTGAATCTTAACGGAAAGCTTCTCAGCTAAGTCTCGCACAGAGAACAGGTTGAGGTCAACGAGCTTACGCGGAGCTTACCCTCGACGCGTGGAAACCTGTATTTGCAGCACATCCTAGTGGTAGCCCTCTTCCCTTTCCAGCCTGCACAGCGCGCAGTGCACAGATCGCGGTGCTCTCTGCACCTGCCTTCTCACTTGCAAGTACCAGCGCCAAGCTTACAGCCTTGCAGGGAGCGAAGAGGCGGATAGGCGTCTCGCCCAGAAGAAGGTGCCAGGACCAAAAGATGGTCTTCCTTTCTGCTGCTCCTTGCCCGAATTGTGGTGCTGTGTTGAAAGTCTTGCCCAGCGAAAAGCTACTCCAGCAAGTGTTTCTCTCCTGACGCATTTCGCTGAGCGAGAGCTACACGGACAGTTTGCACTCGGTGAAACAGCAAGAAAATGCTTGTCCGTCGAGCTGAAGGAAAATCCCTGCACAGCACACTGTGGCTGCGCGCAGTGTTCACGCTGAAGAGCGGCAAAGCTCCAAGCCATGGCTGGGCTTCACTTCTGTCCAGAGCACAGAAGGCGAAGAAGCAAGCAGCTGGGCACCGGGCTCATGTACTCAGGGGAGCCAATTTCAAATGTCCAGCCAAGAGCTGCTTCGCAAGCACATGCAGCTGAGAATGCTCTGGCTGCTTCAGAAAGGAAGGCGCAGCCCTTGCACTCCTGGACACAAGCTGGCCAGCAGCAGGTTCCTAAACCTTGCGTGCTGCAGAGTGCATGCAGCTGGAGCACAGCCAGAAGGAGGCGTCCAGAAAGAAGGCGTTCTTCAAGTCCCCCCCTCCTCCAGGCAGCCTTGAAACTGAGCACAACAAACTGCGCCTCGGGGAGCTTCTTCTTTCCTCAGCTAGATGGACCGTCCCCTTCTTCACTCTCGCAGCTCCCTTGCCCACTTGCAGCAGCTGCTGCCAAAGAAAAAGGCTCCAGGGGTAACAGCCTCTGCTGGGCTGAACCTTCCCCTTGCCTCACGTCAAGCACCAGAAACTGTCCTCTGCACTCTGTTTTTCCCTTCTCCACCGCATCTACCACTGTCATCTCTGCATCGCCAAGCATGAAGCTAGCAGAATTGGTTCCAGGGAATACTGGAAGAGAAATAGGTAGCAGCACAAGTAGCCGCAGGTTGAACTTTCTGCTTCCGACTGCTAAAGTGAATCCGCAAACAAGCGAGTGCCACGCACGCTTCCTCTTGCAGCCTGGGCGATTCGCACAGCAGCCTGCTGCTCTGCCTTCGTTCTTATGCTCTTCGTAGCAGGTCGCGCTTTCGTTTAGCCGGAGACGAAGAGTCGTCTGCTTCTCGCCCGGAGAGCACGGTGCTGGCAGCGAAAGCCTCCAGGCTGCTGCCTCTGCCCAAACACGCCTGGCCTCTGCACTTTCTCTCTCAGCGCTAGGTAGCAGCACATTCGGTCTGCCTTGTAGCCTGAATCTTAACGGAAAGCTTCTCAGCTAAGTCTCGCACAGAGAACAGGTTGAGGTCAACGAGCTTACGCGGAGCTTACCCTCGACGCGTGGAAACCTGTATTTGCAGCACATCCTAGTGGTAGCCCTCTTCCCTTTCCAGCCTGCACAGCGCGCAGTGCACGGATCGCGGTGCTCTCTGCACCTGCCTTCTCACTTGCAAGTACCAGCGCCAAGCTTACAGCCTTGCAGGGAGCGAAGAGGCGGATAGGCGTCTCGCCCAGAAGAAGGTGCCAGGACCAAAAGATGGTCTTCCTTTCTGCTGCTCCTTGCCCGAATTGTGGTGCTGTGTTGAAAGTCTTGCCCAGCGAAAAGCTACTCCAGCAAGTGTTTCTCTCCAAACGCATTTCGCTGAGCGAGAGCTACACGGACAGTTTGCACTCGGTGAAACAGCAAGAAAATGCTTGTCCGTCGAGCTGAAGGAAAATCCCTGCACAGCACACTGTGGCTGCGCGCAGTGTTCACGCTGAAGAGCGGCAAAGCTCCAAGCCATGGCTGGGCTTCACTTCTGTCCAGAGCACAGAAGGCGAAGAACCAAGCAGCTGGGCACCGGGCTCATGTACTCAGGGGAGCCAATTTCAAATGTCCAGCCAAGAGCTGCTTCGCAAGCACATGCAGCTGAGAATGCTCTGGCTGCTTCAGAAAGGAAGGCGCAGCCCTTGCACTCCTGGACACAAGCTGGCCAGCAGCAGGTTCCTAAAGCTTCCGTGCTGCAGAGTGCATGCAGCTGGAGCACAGCCAGAAGGAGGCGTCCAGAAAGAAGGCGTTCTTCAAGTCCCCCCCTCCTCCAGGCAGCCTTGAAACTGAGCACAACAAACTGCGCCTCGGGGAGCTTCTTCTTTCCTCAGCTAGATGGACCGTCCCCTTCTTCACTCTCGCAGCTCCCTTGCCCACTTGCAGCAGCTGCTGCCAAAGAAAAAGGCTCCAGGGGTAACAGCCTCTGCTGGGCTGAACCTTCCCCTTGCCTCACGTCAAGCACCAGAAACTGTCCTCTGCACTCTGTTTTTCCCTTCTCCACCGCATCTACCACTGTCATCTCTGCATCTCCAAGCATGAAGCTAGCAGAATTGCTTCCAGGGAATACTGGAAGAGAAATAGGTAGCAGCACAAGTAGCCGCAGCTTGAACTTTCTGCTTCCGACTGCTAAAGTGAATCCGCAAACAAGCGAGTGCCACGCACGCTTCCTCTTGCAGCCTGGGCGATTCGCACAGCAGCCTGCTGCTCTGCCTTCGTTCTTATGCTCTTCGTAGCAGGTCGCGCTTTCGTTTAGCCGGAGACGAAGAGTCGTCTGCTTCTCGCCCGGAGAGCACGGTGCTGGCAGCGAAAGCCTCCAGGCTGCTGCCTCTGCCCAAACACGCCTGGCCTCTGCACTTTCTCTCTCAGCGCTAGGTAGCAGCACATTCGGTCTGCCTTGTAGCCTGAATCTTAACGGAAAGCTTCTCAGCTAAGTCTCGCACAGAGAACAGGTTGAGGTCAACGAGCTTACGCGGAGCTTACCCTCGACGCGTGGAAACCTGTATTTGCAGCACATCCTAGTGGTAGCCCTCTTCCCTTTCCAGCCTGCACAGCGCGCAGTGCACAGATCGCGGTGCTCTCTGCACCTGCCTTCTCCCTTGCAAGTACCAGCGCCAAGCTTACAGCCTTGCAGGGAGCGAAGAGGCGGATAGGCGTCTCGCCCAGAAGAAGGTGCCAGGACCAAAAGATGGTCTTCCTTTCTGCTGCTCCTTGCCCGAATTGTGGTGCTGTGTTGAAAGTCTTGCCCAGCGAAAAGCTACTCCAGCAAGTGTTTCTCTCCAAACGCATTTCGCTGAGCGAGAGCTACACGGACAGTTTGCACTCGGTGAAACAGCAAGAAAATGCTTGTCCGTCGAGCTGAAGGAAAATCCCTGCACAGCACACTGTGGCTGCGTGCAGTGCTCACGCTGAAGAGCGGCAAAGCTCCAAGCCATGGCTGGGCTTCACTTCTGTCCAGAGCACAGAAGGCGAAGAACCAAGCAGCTGGGCACCGGGCTCATGTACTCAGGGGAGCCAATTTCAAATGTCCAGCCAAGAGCTGCTTCGCAAGCACATGCAGCTGAGAATGCTCTGGCTGCTTCAGAAAGGAAGGCGCAGCCCTTGCACTCCTGGACACAAGCTGGCCAGCAGCAGGTTCCTAAAGCTTCCGTGCTGCAGAGTGCATGCAGCTGGAGCACAGCCAGAAGGAGGCGTCCAGAAAGAAGGCGTTCTTCAAGTCCCCCCCTCCTCCAGGCAGCCTTGAAACTGAGCACAACAAACTGCGCCTCGGGGAGCTTCTTCTTTCCTCAGCTAGATGGACCGTCCCCTTCTTCACTCTCGCAGCTCCCTTGCCCACTTGCAGCAGCTGCTGCCAAAGAAAAAGGCTCCAGGGGTAACAGCCTCTGCTGGGCTGAACCTTCCCCTTGCCTCACGTCAAGCACCAGAAACTGTCCTCTGCACTCTGTTTTTCCCTTCTCCACCGCATCTACCACTGTCATCTCTGCATCTCCAAGCATGAAGCTAGCAGAATTGCTTCCAGGGAATACTGGAAGAGAAATAGGTAGCAGCACAAGTAGCCGCAGCTTGAACTTTCTGCTTCCGACTGCTAAAGTGAATCCGCAAACAAGCGAGTGCCACGCACGCTTCCTCTTGCAGCCTGGGCGATTCGCACAGCAGCCTGCTGCTCTGCCTTCGTTCTTATGCTCTTCGTAGCAGGTCGCGCTTTCGTTTAGCCGAAGACGAACAGTCGTCTGCTTCTCGCCCGGAGAGCACGGTGCTGGCAGCGAAAGCCTCCAGGCTGCTGCCTCTGCCCAAACACGCCTGGCCTCTGCACTTTCTCTCTCAGCGCTAGGTAGCAGCACATTCGGTCTGCCTTGTAGCCTGAATCTTAACGGAAAGCTTCTCAGCTAAGTCTCGCACAGAGAACAGGTTGAGGTCAACGAGCTTACGCGGAGCTTACCCTCGACGCGTGGAAACCTGTATTTGCAGCACATCCTAGTGGTAGCCCTCTTCCCTTTCCAGCCTGCACAGCGCGCAGTGCACAGATCGCGGTGCTCTCTGCACCTGCCTTCTCACTTGCAAGTACCAGCGCCAAGCTTACAGCCTTGCAGGGAGCGAAGAGGCGGATAGGCGTCTCGCCCAGAAGAAGGTGCCAGGACCAAAAGATGGTCTTCCTTTCTGCTGCTCCTTGCCCGAATTGTGGTGCTGTGTTGAAAGTCTTGCCCAGCGAAAAGCTACTCCAGCAAGTGTTTCTCTCCAAACGCATTTCGCTGAGCGAGAGCTACACGGACAGTTTGCACTCGGTGAAACAGCAAGAAAATGCTTGTCCGTCGAGCTGAAGGAAAATCCCTGCACAGCACACCGTGGCTGCGTGCAGTGCTCACGCTGAAGAGCGGCAAAGCTCCAAGCCATGGCTGGGCTTCACTTCTGTCCAGAGCACAGAAGGCGAAGAACCAAGCAGCTGGGCACCGGGCTCATGTACTCAGGGGAGCCAATTTCAAATGTCCAGCCAAGAGCTGCTTCGCAAGCACATGCAGCTGAGAATGCTCTGGCTGCTTCAGGAAGGAAGGCGCAGCCCTTGCACTCCTGGACACAAGCTGGCCAGCAGCAGGTTCCTAAAGCTTCCGTGCTGCAGAGTGCATGCAGCTGGAGCACAGCCAGAAGGAGGCGTCCAGAAAGCAGGCGTTCTTCAAGTACCCCCCTCCTCCAGGCAGCCTTGAAACTGAGCACAACAAACTGCGCCTCGGGGAGCTTCCTCCTCAGCTAGATGGACCGTCCCCTTCTTCACTCTCGCAGCTCCCTTGCCCACTTGCAGCAGCTGCTGCCAAAGAAAAAGGCTCCAGGGGTAACAGCCTCTGCTGGGCTGAACCTTCCCCTTGCCTCACGTCAAGCACCAGAAACTGTCCTCTGCACTCTGTTTTTCCCTTCTCCACCGCATCTACCACTGTCATCTCTGCATCACCAAGCATGAAGCTAGCAGAATTGGTTCCAGGGAATACTGGAAGAGAAATAGGTAGCAGCACAAGTAGCCGCAGCTTGAACTTTCTGCTTCCGACTGCTAAAGTGAATCCGCAAACAAGCGAGTGCCACGCACGCTTCCTCTTGCAGCCTGGGCGATTCGCACAGCAGCCTGCTGCTCTGCCTTCGTTCTTATGCTCTTCGTAGCAGGTCGCGCTTTCGTTTAGCCGGAGACGAACAGTCGTCTGCTTCTCGCCCGGAGAGCACGGTGCTGGCAGCGAAAGCCTCCAGGCTGCTGCCTCTGCCCAAACACGCCTGGCCTCTGCACTTTCTCTCTCAGCGCTAGGTAGCAGCACATTCGGTCTGCCTTGTAGCCTGAATCTTAACGGAAAGCTTCTCAGCTAAGTCTCGCACAGAGAACAGTTTGAGGTCAACGAGCTTACGCGGAGCTTACCCTCGACGCGTGGAAACCTGTATTTGCAGCACATCCTAGTGGTAGCCCTCTTCCCTTTCCAGCCTGCACAGCGCGCAGTGCACAGATCGCGGTGCTCTCTGCACCTGCCTTCTCACTTGCAAGTACCAGCGCCAAGCTTACAGCCTTGCAGGGAGCGAAGAGGCGGATAGGCGTCTCGCCCAGAAGAAGGTGCCAGGACCAAAAGATGGTCTTCCTTTCTGCTGCTCCTTGCCCGAATTGTGGTGCTGTGTTGAAAGTCTTGCCCAGCGAAAAGCTACTCCAGCAAGTGTTTCTCTCCAAACGCATTTCGCTGAGCGAGAGCTACACGGACAGTTTGCACTCGGTGAAACAGCAAGAAAATGCTTGTCCGTCGAGCTGAAGGAAAATCCCTGCACAGCACACTGTGGCTGCGTGCAGTGCTCACGCTGAAGAGCGGCAAAGCTCCAAGCCATGGCTGGGCTTCACTTCTGTCCAGAGCACAGAAGGCGAAGAACCAAGCAGCTGGGCACCGGGCTCATGTACTCAGGGGAGCCAATTTCAAATGTCCAGCCAAGAGCTGCTTCACAAGCACATGCAGCTGAGAATGCTCTGGCTGCTTCAGAAAGTAAGGCGCAGCCCTTGCACTCCTGGACACAAGCTGGCCAGCAGCAGGTTCCTAAACCTTGCGTGCTGCAGAGTGCATGCAGCTGGAGCACAGCCAGAAGGAGGCGTCCAGAAAGAAGGCGTTCTTCAAGTCCCCCCCTCCTCCAGGCAGCCTTGAAACTGAGCACAACAAACTGCGCCTCGGGGAGCTTCTTCTTTCCTCAGATAGATGGACCGTCCCCTTCTTCACTCTCGCAGCTCCCTTGCCCACTTGCAGCAGCTGCTGCCAAAGAAAAAGGCTCCAGGGGTAACAGCCTCTGCTGGGCTGAACCTTCCCCTTGCCTCACGTCAAGCACCAGAAACTGTCCTCTGCACTCTGTTTTTCCCTTCTCCACCGCATCTACCACTGTCATCTCTGCATCTCCAAGCATGAAGCTAGCAGAATTGCTTCCAGGGAATACTGGAAGAGAAATAGGTAGCAGCACAAGTAGCCGCAGCTTGAACTTTCTGCTTCCGACTGCTAAAGTGAATCCGCAAACAAGCGAGTGCCACGCACGCTTCCTCTTGCAGCCTGGGCGATTCGCACAGCAGCCTGCTGCTCTGCCTTCGTTCTTATGCTCTTCGTAGCAGGTCGCGCTTTCGTTTAGCCGAAGACGAACAGTCGTCTGCTTCTCGCCCGGAGAGCACGGTGCTGGCAGCGAAAGCCTCCAGGCTGCTGCCTCTGCCCAAACACGCCTGGCCTCTGCACTTTCTCTCTCAGCGCTAGGTAGCAGCACATTCGGTCTGCCTTGTAGCCTGAATCTTAAAGGAAAGCTTCTCAGCTAAGTCTCGCACAGAGAACAGGTTGAGGTCAACGAGCTTACGCGGAGCTTACCCTCGACGCGTGGAAACCTGTATTTGCAGCACATCCTAGTGGTAGCCCTCTTCCCTTTCCAGCCTGCACAGCGCGCAGTGCACAGATCGCGGTGCTCTCTGCACCTGCCTTCTCACTTGCAAGTACCAGCGCCAAGCTTACAGCCTTGCAGGGAGCGAAGAGGCGGATAGGCGTCTCGCCCAGAAGAAGGTGCCAGGACCAAAAGATGGTCTTCCTTTCTGCTGCTCCTTGCCCGAATTGTGGTGCTGTGTTGAAAGTCTTGCCCAGCGAAAAGCTACTCCAGCAAGTGTTTCTCTCCAAACGCATTTCGCTGAGCGAGAGCTACACGGACAGTTTGCACTCGGTGAAACAGCAAGAAAATGCTTGTCCGTCGAGCTGAAGGAAAATCCCTGCACAGCACACTGTGGCTGCGCGCAGTGTTCACGCTGAAGAGCGGCAAAGCTCCAAGCCATGGCTGGGCTTCACTTCTGTCCAGAGCACAGAAGGCGAAGAACCAAGCAGCTGGGCACCGGGCTCATGTACTCAGGGGAGCCAATTTCAAATGTCCAGCCAAGAGCTGCTTCGCAAGCACATGCAGCTGAGAATGCTCTGGCTGCTTCAGAAAGGAAGGCGCAGCCCTTGCACTCCTGGACACAAGCTGGCCAGCAGCAGGTTCCTAAAGCTTCCGTGCTGCAGAGTGCATGCAGCTGGAGCACAGCCAGAAGGAGGCGTCCAGAAAGAAGGCGTTCTTCAAGTCCCCCCCTCCTCCAGGCAGCCTTGAAACTGAGCACAACAAACTGCGCCTCGGGGAGCTTCTTCTTTCCTCAGATAGATGGACCGTCCCCTTCTTCACTCTCGCAGCTCCCTTGCCCACTTGCAGCAGCTGCTGCCAAAGAAAAAGGCTCCAGGGGTAACAGCCTCTGCTGGGCTGAACCTTCCCCTTGCCTCACGTCAAGCACCAGAAACTGTCCTCTGCACTCTGTTTTTCCCTTCTCCACCGCATCTACCACTGTCATCTCTGCATCTCCAAGCATGAAGCTAGCAGAATTGCTTCCAGGGAATACTGGAAGAGAAATAGGTAGCAGCACAAGTAGCCGCAGCTTGAACTTTCTGCTTCCGACTGCTAAAGTGAATCCGCAAACAAGCGAGTGCCACGCACGCTTCCTCTTGCAGCCTGGGCGATTCGCACAGCAGCCTGCTGCTCTGCCTTCGTTCTTATGCTCTTCGTAGCAGGTCGCGCTTTCGTTTAGCCGGAGACGAACAGTCGTCTGCTTCTCGCCCGGAGAGCACGGTGCTGGCAGCGAAAGCCTCCAGGCTGCTGCCTCTGCCCAAACACGCCTGGCCTCTGCACTTTCTCTCTCAGCGCTAGGTAGCAGCACATTCGGTCTGCCTTGTAGCCTGAATCTTAACGGAAAGCTTCTCAGCTAAGTCTCGCACAGAGAACAGGTTGAGGTCAACGAGCTTACGCGGAGCTTACCCTCGACGCGTGGAAACCTGTATTTGCAGCACATCCTAGTGGTAGCCCTCTTCCCTTTCCAGCCTGCACAGCGCGCAGTGCACAGATCGCGGTGCTCTCTGCACCTGCCTTCTCCCTTGCAAGTACCAGCGCCAAGCTTACAGCCTTGCAGGGAGCGAAGAGGCGGATAGGCGTCTCGCCCAGAAGAAGGTGCCAGGACCAAAAGATGGTCTTCCTTTCTGCTGCTCCTTGCCCGAATTGTGGTGCTGTGTTGAAAGTCTTGCCCAGCGAAAAGCTACTCCAGCAAGTGTTTCTCTCCAAACGCATTTCGCTGAGCGAGAGCTACACGGACAGTTTGCACTCGGTGAAACAGCAAGAAAATGCTTGTCCGTCGAGCTGAAGGAAAATCCCTGCACAGCACACTGTGGCTGCGTGCAGTGCTCACGCTGAAGAGCGGCAAAGCTCCAAGCCATGGCTGGGCTTCACTTCTGTCCAGAGCACAGAAGGCGAAGAACCAAGCAGCTGGGCACCGGGCTCATGTACTCAGGGGAGCCAATTTCAAATGTCCAGCCAAGAGCTGCTTCACAAGCACATGCAGCTGAGAATGCTCTGGCTGCTTCAGAAAGTAAGGCGCAGCCCTTGCACTCCTGGACACAAGCTGGCCAGCAGCAGGTTCCTAAACCTTGCGTGCTGCAGAGTGCATGCAGCTGGAGCACAGCCAGAAGGAGGCGTCCAGAAAGAAGGCGTTCTTCAAGTCCCCCCCTCCTCCAGGCAGCCTTGAAACTGAGCACAACAAACTGCGCCTCGGGGAGCTTCTTCTTTCCTCAGATAGATGGACCGTCCCCTTCTTCACTCTCGCAGCTCCCTTGCCCACTTGCAGCAGCTGCTGCCAAAGAAAAAGGCTCCAGGGGTAACAGCCTCTGCTGGGCTGAACCTTCCCCTTGCCTCACGTCAAGCACCAGAAACTGTCCTCTGCACTCTGTTTTTCCCTTCTCCACCGCATCTACCACTGTCATCTCTGCATCTCCAAGCATGAAGCTAGCAGAATTGCTTCCAGGGAATACTGGAAGAGAAATAGGTAGCAGCACAAGTAGCCGCAGCTTGAACTTTCTGCTTCCGACTGCTAAAGTGAATCCGCAAACAAGCGAGTGCCACGCACGCTTCCTCTTGCAGCCTGGGCGATTCGCACAGCAGCCTGCTGCTCTGCCTTCGTTCTTATGCTCTTCGTAGCAGGTCGCGCTTTCGTTTAGCCGAAGACGAACAGTCGTCTGCTTCTCGCCCGGAGAGCACGGTGCTGGCAGCGAAAGCCTCCAGGCTGCTGCCTCTGCCCAAACACGCCTGGCCTCTGCACTTTCTCTCTCAGCGCTAGGTAGCAGCACATTCGGTCTGCCTTGTAGCCTGAATCTTAAAGGAAAGCTTCTCAGCTAAGTCTCGCACAGAGAACAGGTTGAGGTCAACGAGCTTACGCGGAGCTTACCCTCGACGCGTGGAAACCTGTATTTGCAGCACATCCTAGTGGTAGCCCTCTTCCCTTTCCAGCCTGCACAGCGCGCAGTGCACAGATCGCGGTGCTCTCTGCACCTGCCTTCTCACTTGCAAGTACCAGCGCCAAGCTTACAGCCTTGCAGGGAGCGAAGAGGCGGATAGGCGTCTCGCCCAGAAGAAGGTGCCAGGACCAAAAGATGGTCTTCCTTTCTGCTGCTCCTTGCCCGAATTGTGGTGCTGTGTTGAAAGTCTTGCCCAGCGAAAAGCTACTCCAGCAAGTGTTTCTCTCCAAACGCATTTCGCTGAGCGAGAGCTACACGGACAGTTTGCACTCGGTGAAACAGCAAGAAAATGCTTGTCCGTCGAGCTGAAGGAAAATCCCTGCACAGCACACTGTGGCTGCGCGCAGTGTTCACGCTGAAGAGCGGCAAAGCTCCAAGCCATGGCTGGGCTTCACTTCTGTCCAGAGCACAGAAGGCGAAGAACCAAGCAGCTGGGCACCGGGCTCATGTACTCAGGGGAGCCAATTTCAAATGTCCAGCCAAGAGCTGCTTCGCAAGCACATGCAGCTGAGAATGCTCTGGCTGCTTCAGAAAGGAAGGCGCAGCCCTTGCACTCCTGGACACAAGCTGGCCAGCAGCAGGTTCCTAAACCTTGCGTGCTGCAGAGTGCATGCAGCTGGAGCACAGCCAGAAGGAGGCGTCCAGAAAGAAGGCGTTCTTCAAGTACCCCCCTCCTCCAGGCAGCCTTGAAACTGAGCACAACAAACTGCGCCTCGGGGAGCTTCTTCTTTCCTCACATAGATGGACCGTCCCCTTCTTCACTCTCGCAGCTCCCTTGCCCACTTGCAGCAGCTGCTGCCAAAGAAAAAGGCTCCAGGGGTAACAGCCTCTGCTGGGCTGAACCTTCCCCTTGCCTCACGTCAAGCACCAGAAACTGTCCTCTGCACTCTGTTTTTCCCTTCTCCACCGCATCTACCACTGTCATCTCTGCATCTCCAAGCATGAAGCTAGCAGAATTGCTTCCAGGGAATACTGGAAGAGAAATAGGTAGCAGCACAAGTAGCCGCAGCTTGAACTTTCTGCTTCCGACTGCTAAAGTGAATCCGCAAACAAGCGAGTGCCACGCACGCTTCCTCTTGCAGCCTGGGCGATTCGCACAGCAGCCTGCTGCTCTGCCTTCGTTCTTATGCTCTTCGTAGCAGGTCGCGCTTTCGTTTAGCCGAAGACGAACAGTCGTCTGCTTCTCGCCCGGAGAGCACGGTGCTGGCAGCGAAAGCCTCCAGGCTGCTGCCTCTGCCCAAACACGCCTGGCCTCTGCACTTTCTCTCTCAGCGCTAGGTAGCAGCACATTCGGTCTGCCTTGTAGCCTGAATCTTAAAGGAAAGCTTCTCAGCTAAGTCTCGCACAGAGAACAGGTTGAGGTCAACGAGCTTACGCGGAGCTTACCCTCGACGCGTGGAAACCTGTATTTGCAGCACATCCTAGTGGTAGCCCTCTTCCCTTTCCAGCCTGCACAGCGCGCAGTGCACAGATCGCGGTGCTCTCTGCACCTGCCTTCTCCCTTGCAAGTACCAGCGCCAAGCTTACAGCCTTGCAGGGAGCGAAGAGGCGGATAGGCGTCTCGCCCAGAAGAAGGTGCCAGGACCAAAAGATGGTCTTCCTTTCTGCTGCTCCTTGCCCGAATTGTGGTGCTGTGTTGAAAGTCTTGCCCAGCGAAAAGCTACTCCAGCAAGTGTTTCTCTCCAAACGCATTTCGCTGAGCGAGAGCTACACGGACAGTTTGCACTCGGTGAAACAGCAAGAAAATGCTTGTCCGTCGAGCTGAAGGAAAATCCCTGCACAGCACACTGTGGCTGCGTGCAGTGCTCACGCTGAAGAGCGGCAAAGCTCCAAGCCATGGCTGGGCTTCACTTCTGTCCAGAGCACAGAAGGCGAAGAAGCAAGCAGCTGGGCACCGGGCTCATGTACTCAGGGGAGCCAATTTCAAATGTCCAGCCAAGAGCTGCTTCGCAAGCACATGCAGCTGAGAATGCTCTGGCTGCTTCAGAAAGGAAGGCGCAGCCCTTGCACTCCTGGACACAAGCTGGCCAGCAGCAGGTTCCTAAAGCTTCCGTGCTGCAGAGTGCATGCAGCTGGAGCACAGCCAGAAGGAGGCGTCCAGAAAGAAGGCGTTCTTCAAGTACCCCCCTCCTCCAGGCAGCCTTGAAACTGAGCACAACAAACTGCGCCTCGGGGAGCTTCCTCCTCAGATAGATGGACCGTCCCCTTCTTCACTCTCGCAGCTCCCTTGCCCACTTGCAGCAGCTGCTGCCAAAGAAAAAGGCTCCAGGGGTAACAGCCTCTGCTGGGCTGAACCTTCCCCTTGCCTCACGTCAAGCACCAGAAACTGTCCTCTGCACTCTGTTTTTCCCTTCTCCACCGCATCTACCACTGTCATCTCTGCATCACCAAGCATGAAGCTAGCAGAATTGGTTCCAGGGAATACTGGAAGAGAAATAGGTAGCAGCACAAGTAGCCGCAGCTTGAACTTTCTGCTTCCGACTGCTAAAGTGAATCCGCAAACAAGCGAGTGCCACGCACGCTTCCTCTTGCAGCCTGGGCGATTCGCACAGCAGCCTGCTGCTCTGCCTTCGTTCTTATGCTCTTCGTAGCAGGTCGCGCTTTCGTTTAGCCGAAGACGAACAGTCGTCTGCTTCTCGCCCGGAGAGCACGGTGCTGGCAGCGAAAGCCTCCAGGCTGCTGCCTCTGCCCAAACACGCCTGGCCTCTGCACTTTCTCTCTCAGCGCTAGGTAGCAGCACATTCGGTCTGCCTTGTAGCCTGAATCTTAACGGAAAGCTTCTCAGCTAAGTCTCGCACAGAGAACAGGTTGAGGTCAACGAGCTTACGCGGAGCTTACCCTCGACGCGTGGAAACCTGTATTTGCAGCACATCCTAGTGGTAGCCCTCTTCCCTTTCCAGCCTGCACAGCGCGCAGTGCACAGATCGCGGTGCTCTCTGCACCTGCCTTCTCCCTTGCAAGTACCAGCGCCAAGCTTACAGCCTTGCAGGGAGCGAAGAGGCGGATAGGCGTCTCGCCCAGAAGAAGGTGCCAGGACCAAAAGATGGTCTTCCTTTCTGCTGCTCCTTGCCCGAATTGTGGTGCTGTGTTGAAAGTCTTGCCCAGCGAAAAGCTACTCCAGCAAGTGTTTCTCTCCAAACGCATTTCGCTGAGCGAGAGCTACACGGACAGTTTGCACTCGGTGAAACAGCAAGAAAATGCTTGTCCGTCGAGCTGAAGGAAAATCCCTGCACAGCACACTGTGGCTGCGTGCAGTGCTCACGCTGAAGAGCGGCAAAGCTCCAAGCCATGGCTGGGCTTCACTTCTGTCCAGAGCACAGAAGGCGAAGAACCAAGCAGCTGGGCACCGGGCTCATGTACTCAGGGGAGCCAATTTCAAATGTCCAGCCAAGAGCTGCTTCACAAGCACATGCAGCTGAGAATGCTCTGGCTGCTTCAGAAAGTAAGGCGCAGCCCTTGCACTCCTGGACACAAGCTGGCCAGCAGCAGGTTCCTAAACCTTGCGTGCTGCAGAGTGCATGCAGCTGGAGCACAGCCAGAAGGAGGCGTCCAGAAAGAAGGCGTTCTTCAAGTCCCCCCCTCCTCCAGGCAGCCTTGAAACTGAGCACAACAAACTGCGCCTCGGGGAGCTTCTTCTTTCCTCAGATAGATGGACCGTCCCCTTCTTCACTCTCGCAGCTCCCTTGCCCACTTGCAGCAGCTGCTGCCAAAGAAAAAGGCTCCAGGGGTAACAGCCTCTGCTGGGCTGAACCTTCCCCTTGCCTCACGTCAAGCACCAGAAACTGTCCTCTGCACTCTGTTTTTCCCTTCTCCACCGCATCTACCACTGTCATCTCTGCATCTCCAAGCATGAAGCTAGCAGAATTGCTTCCAGGGAATACTGGAAGAGAAATAGGTAGCAGCACAAGTAGCCGCAGCTTGAACTTTCTGCTTCCGACTGCTAAAGTGAATCCGCAAACAAGCGAGTGCCACGCACGCTTCCTCTTGCAGCCTGGGCGATTCGCACAGCAGCCTGCTGCTCTGCCTTCGTTCTTATGCTCTTCGTAGCAGGTCGCGCTTTCGTTTAGCCGAAGACGAACAGTCGTCTGCTTCTCGCCCGGAGAGCACGGTGCTGGCAGCGAAAGCCTCCAGGCTGCTGCCTCTGCCCAAACACGCCTGGCCTCTGCACTTTCTCTCTCAGCGCTAGGTAGCAGCACATTCGGTCTGCCTTGTAGCCTGAATCTTAAAGGAAAGCTTCTCAGCTAAGTCTCGCACAGAGAACAGGTTGAGGTCAACGAGCTTACGCGGAGCTTACCCTCGACGCGTGGAAACCTGTATTTGCAGCACATCCTAGTGGTAGCCCTCTTCCCTTTCCAGCCTGCACAGCGCGCAGTGCACAGATCGCGGTGCTCTCTGCACCTGCCTTCTCACTTGCAAGTACCAGCGCCAAGCTTACAGCCTTGCAGGGAGCGAAGAGGCGGATAGGCGTCTCGCCCAGAAGAAGGTGCCAGGACCAAAAGATGGTCTTCCTTTCTGCTGCTCCTTGCCCGAATTGTGGTGCTGTGTTGAAAGTCTTGCCCAGCGAAAAGCTACTCCAGCAAGTGTTTCTCTCCAAACGCATTTCGCTGAGCGAGAGCTACACGGACAGTTTGCACTCGGTGAAACAGCAAGAAAATGCTTGTCCGTCGAGCTGAAGGAAAATCCCTGCACAGCACACTGTGGCTGCGCGCAGTGTTCACGCTGAAGAGCGGCAAAGCTCCAAGCCATGGCTGGGCTTCACTTCTGTCCAGAGCACAGAAGGCGAAGAACCAAGCAGCTGGGCACCGGGCTCATGTACTCAGGGGAGCCAATTTCAAATGTCCAGCCAAGAGCTGCTTCGCAAGCACATGCAGCTGAGAATGCTCTGGCTGCTTCAGAAAGGAAGGCGCAGCCCTTGCACTCCTGGACACAAGCTGGCCAGCAGCAGGTTCCTAAACCTTGCGTGCTGCAGAGTGCATGCAGCTGGAGCACAGCCAGAAGGAGGCGTCCAGAAAGAAGGCGTTCTTCAAGTACCCCCCTCCTCCAGGCAGCCTTGAAACTGAGCACAACAAACTGCGCCTCGGGGAGCTTCTTCTTTCCTCACATAGATGGACCGTCCCCTTCTTCACTCTCGCAGCTCCCTTGCCCACTTGCAGCAGCTGCTGCCAAAGAAAAAGGCTCCAGGGGTAACAGCCTCTGCTGGGCTGAACCTTCCCCTTGCCTCACGTCAAGCACCAGAAACTGTCCTCTGCACTCTGTTTTTCCCTTCTCCACCGCATCTACCACTGTCATCTCTGCATCTCCAAGCATGAAGCTAGCAGAATTGCTTCCAGGGAATACTGGAAGAGAAATAGGTAGCAGCACAAGTAGCCGCAGCTTGAACTTTCTGCTTCCGACTGCTAAAGTGAATCCGCAAACAAGCGAGTGCCACGCACGCTTCCTCTTGCAGCCTGGGCGATTCGCACAGCAGCCTGCTGCTCTGCCTTCGTTCTTATGCTCTTCGTAGCAGGTCGCGCTTTCGTTTAGCCGAAGACGAACAGTCGTCTGCTTCTCGCCCGGAGAGCACGGTGCTGGCAGCGAAAGCCTCCAGGCTGCTGCCTCTGCCCAAACACGCCTGGCCTCTGCACTTTCTCTCTCAGCGCTAGGTAGCAGCACATTCGGTCTGCCTTGTAGCCTGAATCTTAAAGGAAAGCTTCTCAGCTAAGTCTCGCACAGAGAACAGGTTGAGGTCAACGAGCTTACGCGGAGCTTACCCTCGACGCGTGGAAACCTGTATTTGCAGCACATCCTAGTGGTAGCCCTCTTCCCTTTCCAGCCTGCACAGCGCGCAGTGCACAGATCGCGGTGCTCTCTGCACCTGCCTTCTCCCTTGCAAGTACCAGCGCCAAGCTTACAGCCTTGCAGGGAGCGAAGAGGCGGATAGGCGTCTCGCCCAGAAGAAGGTGCCAGGACCAAAAGATGGTCTTCCTTTCTGCTGCTCCTTGCCCGAATTGTGGTGCTGTGTTGAAAGTCTTGCCCAGCGAAAAGCTACTCCAGCAAGTGTTTCTCTCCAAACGCATTTCGCTGAGCGAGAGCTACACGGACAGTTTGCACTCGGTGAAACAGCAAGAAAATGCTTGTCCGTCGAGCTGAAGGAAAATCCCTGCACAGCACACTGTGGCTGCGTGCAGTGCTCACGCTGAAGAGCGGCAAAGCTCCAAGCCATGGCTGGGCTTCACTTCTGTCCAGAGCACAGAAGGCGAAGAAGCAAGCAGCTGGGCACCGGGCTCATGTACTCAGGGGAGCCAATTTCAAATGTCCAGCCAAGAGCTGCTTCGCAAGCACATGCAGCTGAGAATGCTCTGGCTGCTTCAGAAAGGAAGGCGCAGCCCTTGCACTCCTGGACACAAGCTGGCCAGCAGCAGGTTCCTAAAGCTTCCGTGCTGCAGAGTGCATGCAGCTGGAGCACAGCCAGAAGGAGGCGTCCAGAAAGAAGGCGTTCTTCAAGTACCCCCCTCCTCCAGGCAGCCTTGAAACTGAGCACAACAAACTGCGCCTCGGGGAGCTTCCTCCTCAGATAGATGGACCGTCCCCTTCTTCACTCTCGCAGCTCCCTTGCCCACTTGCAGCAGCTGCTGCCAAAGAAAAAGGCTCCAGGGGTAACAGCCTCTGCTGGGCTGAACCTTCCCCTTGCCTCACGTCAAGCACCAGAAACTGTCCTCTGCACTCTGTTTTTCCCTTCTCCACCGCATCTACCACTGTCATCTCTGCATCACCAAGCATGAAGCTAGCAGAATTGGTTCCAGGGAATACTGGAAGAGAAATAGGTAGCAGCACAAGTAGCCGCAGCTTGAACTTTCTGCTTCCGACTGCTAAAGTGAATCCGCAAACAAGCGAGTGCCACGCACGCTTCCTCTTGCAGCCTGGGCGATTCGCACAGCAGCCTGCTGCTCTGCCTTCGTTCTTATGCTCTTCGTAGCAGGTCGCGCTTTCGTTTAGCCGAAGACGAACAGTCGTCTGCTTCTCGCCCGGAGAGCACGGTGCTGGCAGCGAAAGCCTCCAGGCTGCTGCCTCTGCCCAAACACGCCTGGCCTCTGCACTTTCTCTCTCAGCGCTAGGTAGCAGCACATTCGGTCTGCCTTGTAGCCTGAATCTTAACGGAAAGCTTCTCAGCTAAGTCTCGCACAGAGAACAGGTTGAGGTCAACGAGCTTACGCGGAGCTTACCCTCGACGCGTGGAAACCTGTATTTGCAGCACATCCTAGTGGTAGCCCTCTTCCCTTTCCAGCCTGCACAGCGCGCAGTGCACAGATCGCGGTGCTCTCTGCACCTGCCTTCTCCCTTGCAAGTACCAGCGCCAAGCTTACAGCCTTGCAGGGAGCGAAGAGGCGGATAGGCGTCTCGCCCAGAAGAAGGTGCCAGGACCAAAAGATGGTCTTCCTTTCTGCTGCTCCTTGCCCGAATTGTGGTGCTGTGTTGAAAGTCTTGCCCAGCGAAAAGCTACTCCAGCAAGTGTTTCTCTCCAAACGCATTTCGCTGAGCGAGAGCTACACGGACAGTTTGCACTCGGTGAAACAGCAAGAAAATGCTTGTCCGTCGAGCTGAAGGAAAATCCCTGCACAGCACACTGTGGCTGCGTGCAGTGCTCACGCTGAAGAGCGGCAAAGCTCCAAGCCATGGCTGGGCTTCACTTCTGTCCAGAGCACAGAAGGCGAAGAACCAAGCAGCTGGGCACCGGGCTCATGTACTCAGGGGAGCCAATTTCAAATGTCCAGCCAAGAGCTGCTTCACAAGCACATGCAGCTGAGAATGCTCTGGCTGCTTCAGAAAGTAAGGCGCAGCCCTTGCACTCCTGGACACAAGCTGGCCAGCAGCAGGTTCCTAAACCTTGCGTGCTGCAGAGTGCATGCAGCTGGAGCACAGCCAGAAGGAGGCGTCCAGAAAGAAGGCGTTCTTCAAGTACCCCCCTCCTCCAGGCAGCCTTGAAACTGAGCACAACAAACTGCGCCTCGGGGAGCTTCTTCTTTCCTCAGCTAGATGGACCGTCCCCTTCTTCACTCTCGCAGCTCCCTTGCCCACTTGCAGCAGCTGCTGCCAAAGAAAAAGGCTCCAGGGGTAACAGCCTCTGCTGGGCTGAACCTTCCCCTTGCCTCACGTCAAGCACCAGAAACTGTCCTCTGCACTCTGTTTTTCCCTTCTCCACCGCATCTACCACTGTCATCTCTGCATCACCAAGCATGAAGCTAGCAGAATTGGTTCCAGGGAATACTGGAAGAGAAATAGGTAGCAGCACAAGTAGCCGCAGGTTGAATTTCTGCTTCCGACTGCTAAAGTGAATCCGCAAACAAGCGAGTGCCACGCACGCTTCCTCTTGCAGCCTGGGCGATTCGCACAGCAGCCTGCTGCTCTGCCTTCGTTCTTATGCTCTTCGTAGCAGGTCGCGCTTTCGTTTAGCCGAAGACGAACAGTCGTCTGCTTCTCGCCCGGAGAGCACGGTGCTGGCAGCGAAAGCCTCCAGGCTGCTGCCTCTGCCCAAACACGCCTGGCCTCTGCACTTTCTCTCTCAGCGCTAGGTAGCAGCACATTCGGTCTGCCTTGTAGCCTGAATCTTAAAGGAAAGCTTCTCAGCTAAGTCTCGCACAGAGAACAGGTTGAGGTCAACGAGCTTACGCGGAGCTTACCCTCGACGCGTGGAAACCTGTATTTGCAGCACATCCTAGTGGTAGCCCTCTTCCCTTTCCAGCCTGCACAGCGCGCAGTGCACAGATCGCGGTGCTCTCTGCACCTGCCTTCTCACTTGCAAGTACCAGCGCCAAGCTTACAGCCTTGCAGGGAGCGAAGAGGCGGATAGGCGTCTCGCCCAGAAGAAGGTGCCAGGACCAAAAGATGGTCTTCCTTTCTGCTGCTCCTTGCCCGAATTGTGGTGCTGTGTTGAAAGTCTTGCCCAGCGAAAAGCTACTCCAGCAAGTGTTTCTCTCCAAACGCATTTCGCTGAGCGAGAGCTACACGGACAGTTTGCACTCGGTGAAACAGCAAGAAAATGCTTGTCCGTCGAGCTGAAGGAAAATCCCTGCACAGCACACTGTGGCTGCGCGCAGTGTTCACGCTGAAGAGCGGCAAAGCTCCAAGCCATGGCTGGGCTTCACTTCTGTCCAGAGCACAGAAGGCGAAGAACCAAGCAGCTGGGCACCGGGCTCATGTACTCAGGGGAGCCAATTTCAAATGTCCAGCCAAGAGCTGCTTCGCAAGCACATGCAGCTGAGAATGCTCTGGCTGCTTCAGAAAGGAAGGCGCAGCCCTTGCACTCCTGGACACAAGCTGGCCAGCAGCAGGTTCCTAAACCTTGCGTGCTGCAGAGTGCATGCAGCTGGAGCACAGCCAGAAGGAGGCGTCCAGAAAGAAGGCGTTCTTCAAGTACCCCCCTCCTCCAGGCAGCCTTGAAACTGAGCACAACAAACTGCGCCTCGGGGAGCTTCTTCTTTCCTCAGCTAGATGGACCGTCCCCTTCTTCACTCTCGCAGCTCCCTTGCCCACTTGCAGCAGCTGCTGCCAAAGAAAAAGGCTCCAGGGGTAACAGCCTCTGCTGGGCTGAACCTTCCCCTTGCCTCACGTCAAGCACCAGAAACTGTCCTCTGCACTCTGTTTTTCCCTTCTCCACCGCATCTACCACTGTCATCTCTGCATCTCCAAGCATGAAGCTAGCAGAATTGCTTCCAGGGAATACTGGAAGAGAAATAGGTAGCAGCACAAGTAGCCGCAGCTTGAACTTTCTGCTTCCGACTGCTAAAGTGAATCCTCAAACAAGCGAGTGCCACGCACGCTTCCTCTTGCAGCCTGGGCGATTCGCACAGCAGCCTGCTGCTCTGCCTTCGTTCTTATGCTCTTCGTAGCAGGTCGCGCTTTCGTTTAGCCGAAGACGAACAGTCGTCTGCTTCTCGCCCGGAGAGCACGGTGCTGGCAGCGAAAGCCTCCAGGCTGCTGCCTCTGCCCAAACACGCCTGGCCTCTGCACTTTCTCTCTCAGCGCTAGGTAGCAGCACATTCGGTCTGCCTTGTAGCCTGAATCTTAACGGAAAGCTTCTCAGCTAAGTCTCGCACAGAGAACAGGTTGAGGTCAACGAGCTTACGCGGAGCTTACCCTCGACGCGTGGAAACCTGTATTTGCAGCACATCCTAGTGGTAGCCCTCTTCCCTTTCCAGCCTGCACAGCGCGCAGTGCACAGATCGCGGTGCTCTCTGCACCTGCCTTCTCCCTTGCAAGTACCAGCGCCAAGCTTACAGCCTTGCAGGGAGCGAAGAGGCGGATAGGCGTCTCGCCCAGAAGAAGGTGCCAGGACCAAAAGATGGTCTTCCTTTCTGCTGCTCCTTGCCCGAATTGTGGTGCTGTGTTGAAAGTCTTGCCCAGCGAAAAGCTACTCCAGCAAGTGTTTCTCTCCAAACGCATTTCGCTGAGCGAGAGCTACACGGACAGTTTGCACTCGGTGAAACAGCAAGAAAATGCTTGTCCGTCGAGCTGAAGGAAAATCCCTGCACAGCACACTGTGGCTGCGTGCAGTGCTCACGCTGAAGAGCGGCAAAGCTCCAAGCCATGGCTGGGCTTCACTTCTGTCCAGAGCACAGAAGGCGAAGAACCAAGCAGCTGGGCACCGGGCTCATGTACTCAGGGGAGCCAATTTCAAATGTCCAGCCAAGAGCTGCTTCGCAAGCACATGCAGCTGAGAATGCTCTGGCTGCTTCAGAAAGGAAGGCGCAGCCCTTGCACTCCTGGACACAAGCTGGCCAGCAGCAGGTTCCTAAAGCTTCCGTGCTGCAGAGTGCATGCAGCTGGAGCACAGCCAGAAGGAGGCGTCCAGAAAGAAGGCGTTCTTCAAGTACCCCCCTCCTCCAGGCAGCCTTGAAACTGAGCACAACAAACTGCGCCTCGGGGAGCTTCTTCTTTCCTCAGATAGATGGACCGTCCCCTTCTTCACTCTCGCAGCTCCCTTGCCCACTTGCAGCAGCTGCTGCCAAAGAAAAAGGCTCCAGGGGTAACAGCCTCTGCTGGGCTGAACCTTCCCCTTGCCTCACGTCAAGCACCAGAAACTGTCCTCTGCACTCTGTTTTTCCCTTCTCCACCGCATCTACCACTGTCATCTCTGCATCACCAAGCATGAAGCTAGCAGAATTGGTTCCAGGGAATACTGGAAGAGAAATAGGTAGCAGCACAAGTAGCCGCAGCTTGAACTTTCTGCTTCCGACTGCTAAAGTGAATCCGCAAACAAGCGAGTGCCACGCACGCTTCCTCTTGCAGCCTGGGCGATTCGCACAGCAGCCTGCTGCTCTGCCTTCGTTCTTATGCTCTTCGTAGCAGGTCGCGCTTTCGTTTAGCCGGAGACGAACAGTCGTCTGCTTCTCGCCCGGAGAGCACGGTGCTGGCAGCGAAAGCCTCCAGGCTGCTGCCTCTGCCCAAACACGCCTGGCCTCTGCACTTTCTCTCTCAGCGCTAGGTAGCAGCACATTCGGTCTGCCTTGTAGCCTGAATCTTAACGGAAAGCTTCTCAGCTAAGTCTCGCACAGAGAACAGGTTGAGGTCAACGAGCTTACGCGGAGCTTACCCTCGACGCGTGGAAACCTGTATTTGCAGCACATCCTAGTGGTAGCCCTCTTCCCTTTCCAGCCTGCACAGCGCGCAGTGCACAGATCGCGGTGCTCTCTGCACCTGCCTTCTCCCTTGCAAGTACCAGCGCCAAGCTTACAGCCTTGCAGGGAGCGAAGAGGCGGATAGGCGTCTCGCCCAGAAGAAGGTGCCAGGACCAAAAGATGGTCTTCCTTTCTGCTGCTCCTTGCCCGAATTGTGGTGCTGTGTTGAAAGTCTTGCCCAGCGAAAAGCTACTCCAGCAAGTGTTTCTCTCCAAACGCATTTCGCTGAGCGAGAGCTACACGGACAGTTTGCACTCGGTGAAACAGCAAGAAAATGCTTGTCCGTCGAGCTGAAGGAAAATCCCTGCACAGCACACTGTGGCTGCGTGCAGTGCTCACGCTGAAGAGCGGCAAAGCTCCAAGCCATGGCTGGGCTTCACTTCTGTCCAGAGCACAGAAGGCGAAGAACCAAGCAGCTGGGCACCGGGCTCATGTACTCAGGGGAGCCAATTTCAAATGTCCAGCCAAGAGCTGCTTCGCAAGCACATGCAGCTGAGAATGCTCTGGCTGCTTCAGAAAGGAAGGCGCAGCCCTTGCACTCCTGGACACAAGCTGGCCAGCAGCAGGTTCCTAAACCTTGCGTGCTGCAGAGTGCATGCAGCTGGAGCACAGCCAGAAGGAGGCGTCCAGAAAGAAGGCGTTCTTCAAGTACCCCCCTCCTCCAGGCAGCCTTGAAACTGAGCACAACAAACTGCGCCTCGGGGAGCTTCTTCTTTCCTCAGCTAGATGGACCGTCCCCTTCTTCACTCTCGCAGCTCCCTTGCCCACTTGCAGCAGCTGCTGCCAAAGAAAAAGGCTCCAGGGGTAACAGCCTCTGCTGGGCTGAACCTTCCCCTTGCCTCACGTCAAGCACCAGAAACTGTCCTCTGCACTCTGTTTTTCCCTTCTCCACCGCATCTACCACTGTCATCTCTGCATCTCCAAGCATGAAGCTAGCAGAATTGCTTCCAGGGAATACTGGAAGAGAAATAGGTAGCAGCACAAGTAGCCGCAGGTTGAACTTTCTGCTTCCGACTGCTAAAGTGAATCCGCAAACAAGCGAGTGCCACGCACGCTTCCTCTTGCAGCCTGGGCGATTCGCACAGCAGCCTGCTGCTCTGCCTTCGTTCTTATGCTCTTCGTAGCAGGTCGCGCTTTCGTTTAGCCGGAGACGAACAGTCGTCTGCTTCTCGCCCGGAGAGCACGGTGCTGGCAGCGAAAGCCTCCAGGCTGCTGCCTCTGCCCAAACACGCCTGGCCTCTGCACTTTCTCTCTCAGCGCTAGGTAGCAGCACATTCGGTCTGCCTTGTAGCCTGAATCTTAAAGGAAAGCTTCTCAGCTAAGTCTCGCACAGAGAACAGGTTGAGGTCAACGAGCTTACGCGGAGCTTACCCTCGACGCGTGGAAACCTGTATTTGCAGCACATCCTAGTGGTAGCCCTCTTCCCTTTCCAGCCTGCACAGCGCGCAGTGCACAGATCGCGGTGCTCTCTGCACCTGCCTTCTCCCTTGCAAGTACCAGCGCCAAGCTTACAGCCTTGCAGGGAGCGAAGAGGCGGATAGGCGTCTCGCCCAGAAGAAGGTGCCAGGACCAAAAGATGGTCTTCCTTTCTGCTGCTCCTTGCCCGAATTGTGGTGCTGTGTTGAAAGTCTTGCCCAGCGAAAAGCTACTCCAGCAAGTGTTTCTCTCCAAACGCATTTCGCTGAGCGAGAGCTACACGGACAGTTTGCACTCGGTGAAACAGCAAGAAAATGCTTGTCCGTCGAGCTGAAGGAAAATCCCTGCACAGCACACTGTGGCTGCGTGCAGTGCTCACGCTGAAGAGCGGCAAAGCTCCAAGCCATGGCTGGGCTTCACTTCTGTCCAGAGCACAGAAGGCGAAGAAGCAAGCAGCTGGGCACCGGGCTCATGTACTCAGGGGAGCCAATTTCAAATGTCCAGCCAAGAGCTGCTTCGCAAGCACATGCAGCTGAGAATGCTCTGGCTGCTTCAGAAAGGAAGGCGCAGCCCTTGCACTCCTGGACACAAGCTGGCCAGCAGCAGGTTCCTAAAGCTTCCGTGCTGCAGAGTGCATGCAGCTGGAGCACAGCCAGAAGGAGGCGTCCAGAAAGAAGGCGTTCTTCAAGTCCCCCCCTCCTCCAGGCAGCCTTGAAACTGAGCACAACAAACTGCGCCTCGGGGAGCTTCCTCCTCAGATAGATGGACCGTCCCCTTCTTCACTCTCGCAGCTCCCTTGCCCACTTGCAGCAGCTGCTGCCAAAGAAAAAGGCTCCAGGGGTAACAGCCTCTGCTGGGCTGAACCTTCCCCTTGCCTCACGTCAAGCACCAGAAACTGTCCTCTGCACTCTGTTTTTCCCTTCTCCACCGCATCTACCACTGTCATCTCTGCATCGCCAAGCATGAAGCTAGCAGAATTGGTTCCAGGGAATACTGGAAGAGAAATAGGTAGCAGCACAAGTAGCCGCAGCTTGAACTTTCTGCTTCCGACTGCTAAAGTGAATCCGCAAACAAGCGAGTGCCACGCACGCTTCCTCTTGCAGCCTGGGCGATTCGCACAGCAGCCTGCTGCTCTGCCTTCGTTCTTATGCTCTTCGTAGCAGGTCGCGCTTTCGTTTAGCCGGAGACGAACAGTCGTCTGCTTCTCGCCCGGAGAGCACGGTGCTGGCAGCGAAAGCCTCCAGGCTGCTGCCTCTGCCCAAACACGCCTGGCCTCTGCACTTTCTCTCTCAGCGCTAGGTAGCAGCACATTCGGTCTGCCTTGTAGCCTGAATCTTAACGGAAAGCTTCTCAGCTAAGTCTCGCACAGAGAACAGGTTGAGGTCAACGAGCTTACGCGGAGCTTACCCTCGACGCGTGGAAACCTGTATTTGCAGCACATCCTAGTGGTAGCCCTCTTCCCTTTCCAGCCTGCACAGCGCGCAGTGCACAGATCGCGGTGCTCTCTGCACCTGCCTTCTCCCTTGCAAGTACCAGCGCCAAGCTTACAGCCTTGCAGGGAGCGAAGAGGCGGATAGGCGTCTCGCCCAGAAGAAGGTGCCAGGACGAAAAGATGGTCTTCCTTTCTGCTGCTCCTTGCCCGAATTGTGGTGCTGTGTTGAAAGTCTTGCCCAGCGAAAAGCTACTCCAGCAAGTGTTTCTCTCCAAACGCATTTCGCTGAGCGAGAGCTACATGCACAGTTTGCACTCGGTGAAACAGCAAGAAAATGCTTGTCCGTCGAGCTGAAGGAAAATCCCTGCACAGCACACTGTGGCTGCGTGCAGTGCTCACGCTGAAGAGCGGCAAAGCTCCAAGCCATGGCTGGGCTTCACTTCTGTCCAGAGCACAGAAGGCGAAGAAGCAAGCAGCTGGGCACCGGGCTCATGTACTCAGGGGAGCCAATTTCAAATGTCCAGCCAAGAGCTGCTTCGCAAGCACATGCAGCTGAGAATGCTCTGGCTGCTTCAGAAAGGAAGGCGCAGCCCTTGCACTCCTGGACACAAGCTGGCCAGCAGCAGGTTCCTAAAGCTTCCGTGCTGCAGAGTGCATGCAGCTGGAGCACAGCCAGAAGGAGGCGTCCAGAAAGAAGGCGTTCTTCAAGTACCCCCCTCCTCCAGGCAGCCTTGAAACTGAGCACAACAAACTGCGCCTCGGGGAGCTTCCTCCTCAGCTAGATGGACCGTCCCCTTCTTCACTCTCGCAGCTCCCTTGCCCACTTGCAGCAGCTGCTGCCAAAGAAAAAGGCTCCAGGGGTAACAGCCTCTGCTGGGCTGAACCTTCCCCTTGCCTCACGTCAAGCACCAGAAACTGTCCTCTGCACTCTGTTTTTCCCTTCTCCACCGCATCTACCACTGTCATCTCTGCATCGCCAAGCATGAAGCTAGCAGAATTGGTTCCAGGGAATACTGGAAGAGAAATAGGTAGCAGCACAAGTAGCCGCAGCTTGAACTTTCTGCTTCCGACTGCTAAAGTGAATCCTCAAACAAGCGAGTGCCACGCACGCTTCCTCTTGCAGCCTGGGCGATTCGCACAGCAGCCTGCTGCTCTGCCTTCGTTCTTATGCTCTTCGTAGCAGGTCGCGCTTTCGTTTAGCCGAAGACGAACAGTCGTCTGCTTCTCGCCCGGAGAGCACGGTGCTGGCAGCGAAAGCCTCCAGGCTGCTGCCTCTGCCCAAACACGCCTGGCCTCTGCACTTTCTCTCTCAGCGCTAGGTAGCAGCACATTCGGTCTGCCTTGTAGCCTGAATCTTAACGGAAAGCTTCTCAGCTAAGTCTCGCACAGAGAACAGGTTGAGGTCAACGAGCTTACGCGGAGCTTACCCTCGACGCGTGGAAACCTGTATTTGCAGCACATCCTAGTGGTAGCCCTCTTCCCTTTCCAGCCTGCACAGCGCGCAGTGCACAGATCGCGGTGCTCTCTGCACCTGCCTTCTCCCTTGCAAGTACCAGCGCCAAGCTTACAGCCTTGCAGGGAGCGAAGAGGCGGATAGGCGTCTCGCCCAGAAGAAGGTGCCAGGACCAAAAGATGGTCTTCCTTTCTGCTGCTCCTTGCCCGAATTGTGGTGCTGTGTTGAAAGTCTTGCCCAGCGAAAAGCTACTCCAGCAAGTGTTTCTCTCCAAACGCATTTCGCTGAGCGAGAGCTACACGGACAGTTTGCACTCGGTGAAACAGCAAGAAAATGCTTGTCCGTCGAGCTGAAGGAAAATCCCTGCACAGCACACTGTGGCTGCGTGCAGTGCTCACGCTGAAGAGCGGCAAAGCTCCAAGCCATGGCTGGGCTTCACTTCTGTCCAGAGCACAGAAGGCGAAGAAGCAAGCAGCTGGGCACCGGGCTCATGTACTCAGGGGAGCCAATTTCAAATGTCCAGCCAAGAGCTGCTTCGCAAGCACATGCAGCTGAGAATGCTCTGGCTGCTTCAGAAAGGAAGGCGCAGCCCTTGCACTCCTGGACACAAGCTGGCCAGCAGCAGGTTCCTAAAGCTTCCGTGCTGCAGAGTGCATGCAGCTGGAGCACAGCCAGAAGGAGGCGTCCAGAAAGAAGGCGTTCTTCAAGTACCCCCCTCCTCCAGGCAGCCTTGAAACTGAGCACAACAAACTGCGCCTCGGGGAGCTTCTTCTTTCCTCAGATAGATGGACCGTCCCCTTCTTCACTCTCGCAGCTCCCTTGCCCACTTGCAGCAGCTGCTGCCAAAGAAAAAGGCTCCAGGGGTAACAGCCTCTGCTGGGCTGAACCTTCCCCTTGCCTCACGTCAAGCACCAGAAACTGTCCTCTGCACTCTGTTTTTCCCTTCTCCACCGCATCTACCACTGTCATCTCTGCATCACCAAGCATGAAGCTAGCAGAATTGGTTCCAGGGAATACTGGAAGAGAAATAGGTAGCAGCACAAGTAGCCGCAGCTTGAACTTTCTGCTTCCGACTGCTAAAGTGAATCCGCAAACAAGCGAGTGCCACGCACGCTTCCTCTTGCAGCCTGGGCGATTCGCACAGCAGCCTGCTGCTCTGCCTTCGTTCTTATGCTCTTCGTAGCAGGTCGCGCTTTCGTTTAGCCGGAGACGAACAGTCGTCTGCTTCTCGCCCGGAGAGCACGGTGCTGGCAGCGAAAGCCTCCAGGCTGCTGCCTCTGCCCAAACACGCCTGGCCTCTGCACTTTCTCTCTCAGCGCTAGGTAGCAGCACATTCGGTCTGCCTTGTAGCCTGAATCTTAACGGAAAGCTTCTCAGCTAAGTCTCGCACAGAGAACAGGTTGAGGTCAACGAGCTTACGCGGAGCTTACCCTCGACGCGTGGAAACCTGTATTTGCAGCACATCCTAGTGGTAGCCCTCTTCCCTTTCCAGCCTGCACAGCGCGCAGTGCACAGATCGCGGTGCTCTCTGCACCTGCCTTCTCCCTTGCAAGTACCAGCGCCAAGCTTACAGCCTTGCAGGGAGCGAAGAGGCGGATAGGCGTCTCGCCCAGAAGAAGGTGCCAGGACCAAAAGATGGTCTTCCTTTCTGCTGCTCCTTGCCCGAATTGTGGTGCTGTGTTGAAAGTCTTGCCCAGCGAAAAGCTACTCCAGCAAGTGTTTCTCTCCAAACGCATTTCGCTGAGCGAGAGCTACACGGACAGTTTGCACTCGGTGAAACAGCAAGAAAATGCTTGTCCGTCGAGCTGAAGGAAAATCCCTGCACAGCACACTGTGGCTGCGTGCAGTGCTCACGCTGAAGAGCGGCAAAGCTCCAAGCCATGGCTGGGCTTCACTTCTGTCCAGAGCACAGAAGGCGAAGAACCAAGCAGCTGGGCACCGGGCTCATGTACTCAGGGGAGCCAATTTCAAATGTCCAGCCAAGAGCTGCTTCGCAAGCACATGCAGCTGAGAATGCTCTGGCTGCTTCAGAAAGGAAGGCGCAGCCCTTGCACTCCTGGACACAAGCTGGCCAGCAGCAGGTTCCTAAACCTTGCGTGCTGCAGAGTGCATGCAGCTGGAGCACAGCCAGAAGGAGGCGTCCAGAAAGAAGGCGTTCTTCAAGTACCCCCCTCCTCCAGGCAGCCTTGAAACTGAGCACAACAAACTGCGCCTCGGGGAGCTTCTTCTTTCCTCAGCTAGATGGACCGTCCCCTTCTTCACTCTCGCAGCTCCCTTGCCCACTTGCAGCAGCTGCTGCCAAAGAAAAAGGCTCCAGGGGTAACAGCCTCTGCTGGGCTGAACCTTCCCCTTGCCTCACGTCAAGCACCAGAAACTGTCCTCTGCACTCTGTTTTTCCCTTCTCCACCGCATCTACCACTGTCATCTCTGCATCTCCAAGCATGAAGCTAGCAGAATTGCTTCCAGGGAATACTGGAAGAGAAATAGGTAGCAGCACAAGTAGCCGCAGGTTGAACTTTCTGCTTCCGACTGCTAAAGTGAATCCGCAAACAAGCGAGTGCCACGCACGCTTCCTCTTGCAGCCTGGGCGATTCGCACAGCAGCCTGCTGCTCTGCCTTCGTTCTTATGCTCTTCGTAGCAGGTCGCGCTTTCGTTTAGCCGGAGACGAACAGTCGTCTGCTTCTCGCCCGGAGAGCACGGTGCTGGCAGCGAAAGCCTCCAGGCTGCTGCCTCTGCCCAAACACGCCTGGCCTCTGCACTTTCTCTCTCAGCGCTAGGTAGCAGCACATTCGGTCTGCCTTGTAGCCTGAATCTTAACGGAAAGCTTCTCAGCTAAGTCTCGCACAGAGAACAGGTTGAGGTCAACGAGCTTACGCGGAGCTTACCCTCGACGCGTGGAAACCTGTATTTGCAGCACATCCTAGTGGTAGCCCTCTTCCCTTTCCAGCCTGCACAGCGCGCAGTGCACAGATCGCGGTGCTCTCTGCACCTGCCTTCTCCCTTGCAAGTACCAGCGCCAAGCTTACAGCCTTGCAGGGAGCGAAGAGGCGGATAGGCGTCTCGCCCAGAAGAAGGTGCCAGGACCAAAAGATGGTCTTCCTTTCTGCTGCTCCTTGCCCGAATTGTGGTGCTGTGTTGAAAGTCTTGCCCAGCGAAAAGCTACTCCAGCAAGTGTTTCTCTCCAAACGCATTTCGCTGAGCGAGAGCTACACGGACAGTTTGCACTCGGTGAAACAGCAAGAAAATGCTTGTCCGTCGAGCTGAAGGAAAATCCCTGCACAGCACACTGTGGCTGCGTGCAGTGCTCACGCTGAAGAGCGGCAAAGCTCCAAGCCATGGCTGGGCTTCACTTCTGTCCAGAGCACAGAAGGCGAAGAAGCAAGCAGCTGGGCACCGGGCTCATGTACTCAGGGGAGCCAATTTCAAATGTCCAGCCAAGAGCTGCTTCGCAAGCACATGCAGCTGAGAATGCTCTGGCTGCTTCAGAAAGGAAGGCGCAGCCCTTGCACTCCTGGACACAAGCTGGCCAGCAGCAGGTTCCTAAAGCTTCCGTGCTGCAGAGTGCATGCAGCTGGAGCACAGCCAGAAGGAGGCGTCCAGAAAGAAGGCGTTCTTCAAGTACCCCCCTCCTCCAGGCAGCCTTGAAACTGAGCACAACAAACTGCGCCTCGGGGAGCTTCCTCCTCAGCTAGATGGACCGTCCCCTTCTTCACTCTCGCAGCTCCCTTGCCCACTTGCAGCAGCTGCTGCCAAAGAAAAAGGCTCCAGGGGTAACAGCCTCTGCTGGGCTGAACCTTCCCCTTGCCTCACGTCAAGCACCAGAAACTGTCCTCTGCACTCTGTTTTTCCCTTCTCCACCGCATCTACCACTGTCATCTCTGCATCTCCAAGCATGAAGCTAGCAGAATTGCTTCCAGGGAATACTGGAAGAGAAATAGGTAGCAGCACAAGTAGCCGCAGCTTGAACTTTCTGCTTCCGACTGCTAAAGTGAATCCGCAAACAAGCGAGTGCCACGCACGCTTCCTCTTGCAGCCTGGGCGATTCGCACAGCAGCCTGCTGCTCTGCCTTCGTTCTTATGCTCTTCGTAGCAGGTCGCGCTTTCGTTTAGCCGAAGACGAACAGTCGTCTGCTTCTCGCCCGGAGAGCACGGTGCTGGCAGCGAAAGCCTCCAGGCTGCTGCCTCTGCCCAAACACGCCTGGCCTCTGCACTTTCTCTCTCAGCGCTAGGTAGCAGCACATTCGGTCTGCCTTGTAGCCTGAATCTTAAAGGAAAGCTTCTCAGCTAAGTCTCGCACAGAGAACAGGTTGAGGTCAACGAGCTTACGCGGAGCTTACCCTCGACGCGTGGAAACCTGTATTTGCAGCACATCCTAGTGGTAGCCCTCTTCCCTTTCCAGCCTGCACAGCGCGCAGTGCACAGATCGCGGTGCTCTCTGCACCTGCCTTCTCCCTTGCAAGTACCAGCGCCAAGCTTACAGCCTTGCAGGGAGCGAAGAGGCGGATAGGCGTCTCGCCCAGAAGAAGGTGCCAGGACCAAAAGATGGTCTTCCTTTCTGCTGCTCCTTGCCCGAATTGTGGTGCTGTGTTGAAAGTCTTGCCCAGCGAAAAGCTACTCCAGCAAGTGTTTCTCTCCAAACGCATTTCGCTGAGCGAGAGCTACACGGACAGTTTGCACTCGGTGAAACAGCAAGAAAATGCTTGTCCGTCGAGCTGAAGGAAAATCCCTGCACAGCACACTGTGGCTGCGTGCAGTGCTCACGCTGAAGAGCGGCAAAGCTCCAAGCCATGGCTGGGCTTCACTTCTGTCCAGAGCACAGAAGGCGAAGAAGCAAGCAGCTGGGCACCGGGCTCATGTACTCAGGGGAGCCAATTTCAAATGTCCAGCCAAGAGCTGCTTCGCAAGCACATGCAGCTGAGAATGCTCTGGCTGCTTCAGAAAGGAAGGCGCAGCCCTTGCACTCCTGGACACAAGCTGGCCAGCAGCAGGTTCCTAAAGCTTCCGTGCTGCAGAGTGCATGCAGCTGGAGCACAGCCAGAAGGAGGCGTCCAGAAAGAAGGCGTTCTTCAAGTCCCCCCCTCCTCCAGGCAGCCTTGAAACTGAGCACAACAAACTGCGCCTCGGGGAGCTTCCTCCTCAGATAGATGGACCGTCCCCTTCTTCACTCTCGCAGCTCCCTTGCCCACTTGCAGCAGCTGCTGCCAAAGAAAAAGGCTCCAGGGGTAACAGCCTCTGCTGGGCTGAACCTTCCCCTTGCCTCACGTCAAGCACCAGAAACTGTCCTCTGCACTCTGTTTTTCCCTTCTCCACCGCATCTACCACTGTCATCTCTGCATCGCCAAGCATGAAGCTAGCAGAATTGGTTCCAGGGAATACTGGAAGAGAAATAGGTAGCAGCACAAGTAGCCGCAGCTTGAACTTTCTGCTTCCGACTGCTAAAGTGAATCCGCAAACAAGCGAGTGCCACGCACGCTTCCTCTTGCAGCCTGGGCGATTCGCACAGCAGCCTGCTGCTCTGCCTTCGTTCTTATGCTCTTCGTAGCAGGTCGCGCTTTCGTTTAGCCGGAGACGAACAGTCGTCTGCTTCTCGCCCGGAGAGCACGGTGCTGGCAGCGAAAGCCTCCAGGCTGCTGCCTCTGCCCAAACACGCCTGGCCTCTGCACTTTCTCTCTCAGCGCTAGGTAGCAGCACATTCGGTCTGCCTTGTAGCCTGAATCTTAACGGAAAGCTTCTCAGCTAAGTCTCGCACAGAGAACAGGTTGAGGTCAACGAGCTTACGCGGAGCTTACCCTCGACGCGTGGAAACCTGTATTTGCAGCACATCCTAGTGGTAGCCCTCTTCCCTTTCCAGCCTGCACAGCGCGCAGTGCACAGATCGCGGTGCTCTCTGCACCTGCCTTCTCCCTTGCAAGTACCAGCGCCAAGCTTACAGCCTTGCAGGGAGCGAAGAGGCGGATAGGCGTCTCGCCCAGAAGAAGGTGCCAGGACGAAAAGATGGTCTTCCTTTCTGCTGCTCCTTGCCCGAATTGTGGTGCTGTGTTGAAAGTCTTGCCCAGCGAAAAGCTACTCCAGCAAGTGTTTCTCTCCAAACGCATTTCGCTGAGCGAGAGCTACATGCACAGTTTGCACTCGGTGAAACAGCAAGAAAATGCTTGTCCGTCGAGCTGAAGGAAAATCCCTGCACAGCACACTGTGGCTGCGTGCAGTGCTCACGCTGAAGAGCGGCAAAGCTCCAAGCCATGGCTGGGCTTCACTTCTGTCCAGAGCACAGAAGGCGAAGAACCAAGCAGCTGGGCACCGGGCTCATGTACTCAGGGGAGCCAATTTCAAATGTCCAGCCAAGAGCTGCTTCGCAAGCACATGCAGCTGAGAATGCTCTGGCTGCTTCAGAAAGGAAGGCGCAGCCCTTGCACTCCTGGACACAAGCTGGCCAGCAGCAGGTTCCTAAAGCTTCCGTGCTGCAGAGTGCATGCAGCTGGAGCACAGCCAGAAGGAGGCGTCCAGAAAGAAGGCGTTCTTCAAGTACCCCCCTCCTCCAGGCAGCCTTGAAACTGAGCACAACAAACTGCGCCTCGGGGAGCTTCCTCCTCAGCTAGATGGACCGTCCCCTTCTTCACTCTCGCAGCTCCCTTGCCCACTTGCAGCAGCTGCTGCCAAAGAAAAAGGCTCCAGGGGTAACAGCCTCTGCTGGGCTGAACCTTCCCCTTGCCTCACGTCAAGCACCAGAAACTGTCCTCTGCACTCTGTTTTTCCCTTCTCCACCGCATCTACCACTGTCATCTCTGCATCTCCAAGCATGAAGCTAGCAGAATTGCTTCCAGGGAATACTGGAAGAGAAATAGGTAGCAGCACAAGTAGCCGCAGCTTGAACTTTCTGCTTCCGACTGCTAAAGTGAATCCGCAAACAAGCGAGTGCCACGCACGCTTCCTCTTGCAGCCTGGGCGATTCGCACAGCAGCCTGCTGCTCTGCCTTCGTTCTTATGCTCTTCGTAGCAGGTCGCGCTTTCGTTTAGCCGAAGACGAACAGTCGTCTGCTTCTCGCCCGGAGAGCACGGTGCTGGCAGCGAAAGCCTCCAGGCTGCTGCCTCTGCCCAAACACGCCTGGCCTCTGCACTTTCTCTCTCAGCGCTAGGTAGCAGCACATTCGGTCTGCCTTGTAGCCTGAATCTTAAAGGAAAGCTTCTCAGCTAAGTCTCGCACAGAGAACAGGTTGAGGTCAACGAGCTTACGCGGAGCTTACCCTCGACGCGTGGAAACCTGTATTTGCAGCACATCCTAGTGGTAGCCCTCTTCCCTTTCCAGCCTGCACAGCGCGCAGTGCACAGATCGCGGTGCTCTCTGCACCTGCCTTCTCCCTTGCAAGTACCAGCGCCAAGCTTACAGCCTTGCAGGGAGCGAAGAGGCGGATAGGCGTCTCGCCCAGAAGAAGGTGCCAGGACGAAAAGATGGTCTTCCTTTCTGCTGCTCCTTGCCCGAATTGTGGTGCTGTGTTGAAAGTCTTGCCCAGCGAAAAGCTACTCCAGCAAGTGTTTCTCTCCAAACGCATTTCGCTGAGCGAGAGCTACATGCACAGTTTGCACTCGGTGAAACAGCAAGAAAATGCTTGTCCGTCGAGCTGAAGGAAAATCCCTGCACAGCACACTGTGGCTGCGTGCAGTGCTCACGCTGAAGAGCGGCAAAGCTCCAAGCCATGGCTGGGCTTCACTTCTGTCCAGAGCACAGAAGGCGAAGAAGCAAGCAGCTGGGCACCGGGCTCATGTACTCAGGGGAGCCAATTTCAAATGTCCAGCCAAGAGCTGCTTCGCAAGCACATGCAGCTGAGAATGCTCTGGCTGCTTCAGAAAGGAAGGCGCAGCCCTTGCACTCCTGGACACAAGCTGGCCAGCAGCAGGTTCCTAAAGCTTCCGTGCTGCAGAGTGCATGCAGCTGGAGCACAGCCAGAAGGAGGCGTCCAGAAAGAAGGCGTTCTTCAAGTCCCCCCCTCCTCCAGGCAGCCTTGAAACTGAGCACAACAAACTGCGCCTCGGGGAGCTTCCTCCTCAGATAGATGGACCGTCCCCTTCTTCACTCTCGCAGCTCCCTTGCCCACTTGCAGCAGCTGCTGCCAAAGAAAAAGGCTCCAGGGGTAACAGCCTCTGCTGGGCTGAACCTTCCCCTTGCCTCACGTCAAGCACCAGAAACTGTCCTCTGCACTCTGTTTTTCCCTTCTCCACCGCATCTACCACTGTCATCTCTGCATCACCAAGCATGAAGCTAGCAGAATTGGTTCCAGGGAATACTGGAAGAGAAATAGGTAGCAGCACAAGTAGCCGCAGCTTGAACTTTCTGCTTCCGACTGCTAAAGTGAATCCGCAAACAAGCGAGTGCCACGCACGCTTCCTCTTGCAGCCTGGGCGATTCGCACAGCAGCCTGCTGCTCTGCCTTCGTTCTTATGCTCTTCGTAGCAGGTCGCGCTTTCGTTTAGCCGGAGACGAACAGTCGTCTGCTTCTCGCCCGGAGAGCACGGTGCTGGCAGCGAAAGCCTCCAGGCTGCTGCCTCTGCCCAAACACGCCTGGCCTCTGCACTTTCTCTCTCAGCGCTAGGTAGCAGCACATTCGGTCTGCCTTGTAGCCTGAATCTTAACGGAAAGCTTCTCAGCTAAGTCTCGCACAGAGAACAGGTTGAGGTCAACGAGCTTACGCGGAGCTTACCCTCGACGCGTGGAAACCTGTATTTGCAGCACATCCTAGTGGTAGCCCTCTTCCCTTTCCAGCCTGCACAGCGCGCAGTGCACAGATCGCGGTGCTCTCTGCACCTGCCTTCTCCCTTGCAAGTACCAGCGCCAAGCTTACAGCCTTGCAGGGAGCGAAGAGGCGGATAGGCGTCTCGCCCAGAAGAAGGTGCCAGGACGAAAAGATGGTCTTCCTTTCTGCTGCTCCTTGCCCGAATTGTGGTGCTGTGTTGAAAGTCTTGCCCAGCGAAAAGCTACTCCAGCAAGTGTTTCTCTCCAAACGCATTTCGCTGAGCGAGAGCTACACGGACAGTTTGCACTCGGTGAAACAGCAAGAAAATGCTTGTCCGTCGAGCTGAAGGAAAATCCCTGCACAGCACACTGTGGCTGCGTGCAGTGCTCACGCTGAAGAGCGGCAAAGCTCCAAGCCATGGCTGGGCTTCACTTCTGTCCAGAGCACAGAAGGCGAAGAACCAAGCAGCTGGGCACCGGGCTCATGTACTCAGGGGAGCCAATTTCAAATGTCCAGCCAAGAGCTGCTTCACAAGCACATGCAGCTGAGAATGCTCTGGCTGCTTCAGAAAGGAAGGCGCAGCCCTTGCACTCCTGGACACAAGCTGGCCAGCAGCAGGTTCCTAAAGCTTGCGTGCTGCAGAGTGCATGCAGCTGGAGCACAGCCAGAAGGAGGCGTCCAGAAAGAAGGCGTTCTTCAAGTCCCCCCCTCCTCCAGGCAGCCTTGAAACTGAGCACAACAAACTGCGCCTCGGGGAGCTTCTTCTTTCCTCAGCTAGATGGACCGTCCCCTTCTTCACTCTCGCAGCTCCCTTGCCCACTTGCAGCAGCTGCTGCCAAAGAAAAAGGCTCCAGGGGTAACAGCCTCTGCTGGGCTGAACCTTCCCCTTGCCTCACGTCAAGCACCAGAAACTGTCCTCTGCACTCTGTTTTTCCCTTCTCCACCGCATCTACCACTGTCATCTCTGCATCTCCAAGCATGAAGCTAGCAGAATTGGTTCCAGGGAATACTGGAAGAGAAATAGGTAGCAGCATAAGTAGCCGCAGCTTGAACTTTCTGCTTCTGACTGCTAAAGTGAATCCGCAAACAAGCGAGTGCCACGCACGCTTCCTCTTGCAGCCTGGGCGATTCGCACAGCAGCCTGCTGCTCTGCCTTCGTTCTTATGCTCTTCGTAGCAGGTCGCGCTTTCGTTTAGCCGAAGACGAACAGTCGTCTGCTTCTCGCCCGGAGAGCACGGTGCTGGCAGCGAAAGCCTCCAGGCTGCTGCCTCTGCCCAAACACGCCTGGCCTCTGCACTTTCTCTCTCAGCGCTAGGTAGCAGCACATTCGGTCTGCCTTGTAGCCTGAATCTTAAAGGAAAGCTTCTCAGCTAAGTCTCGCACAGAGAACAGGTTGAGGTCAACGAGCTTACGCGGAGCTTACCCTCGACGCGTGGAAACCTGTATTTGCAGCACATCCTAGTGGTAGCCCTCTTCCCTTTCCAGCCTGCACAGCGCGCAGTGCACAGATCGCGGTGCTCTCTGCACCTGCCTTCTCACTTGCAAGTACCAGCGCCAAGCTTACAGCCTTGCAGGGAGCGAAGAGGCGGATAGGCGTCTCGCCCAGAAGAAGGTGCCAGGACCAAAAGATGGTCTTCCTTTCTGCTGCTCCTTGCCCGAATTGTGGTGCTGTGTTGAAAGTCTTGCCCAGCGAAAAGCTACTCCAGCAAGTGTTTCTCTCCAAACGCATTTCGCTGAGCGAGAGCTACACGGACAGTTTGCACTCGGTGAAACAGCAAGAAAATGCTTGTCCGTCGAGCTGAAGGAAAATCCCTGCACAGCACACTGTGGCTGCGCGCAGTGTTCACGCTGAAGAGCGGCAAAGCTCCAAGCCATGGCTGGGCTTCACTTCTGTCCAGAGCACAGAAGGCGAAGAACCAAGCAGCTGGGCACCGGGCTCATGTACTCAGGGGAGCCAATTTCAAATGTCCAGCCAAGAGCTGCTTCGCAAGCACATGCAGCTGAGAATGCTCTGGCTGCTTCAGAAAGGAAGGCGCAGCCCTTGCACTCCTGGACACAAGCTGGCCAGCAGCAGGTTCCTAAAGCTTCCGTGCTGCAGAGTGCATGCAGCTGGAGCACAGCCAGAAGGAGGCGTCCAGAAAGAAGGCGTTCTTCAAGTCCCCCCCTCCTCCAGGCAGCCTTGAAACTGAGCACAACAAACTGCGCCTCGGGGAGCTTCTTCTTTCCTCAGCTAGATGGACCGTCCCCTTCTTCACTCTCGCAGCTCCCTTGCCCACTTGCAGCAGCTGCTGCCAAAGAAAAAGGCTCCAGGGGTAACAGCCTCTGCTGGGCTGAACCTTCCCCTTGCCTCACGTCAAGCACCAGAAACTGTCCTCTGCACTCTGTTTTTCCCTTCTCCACCGCATCTACCACTGTCATCTCTGCATCACCAAGCATGAAGCTAGCAGAATTGGTTCCAGGGAATACTGGAAGAGAAATAGGTAGCAGCACAAGTAGCCG